>NC_136983.1:22894062-22936562 GCF_032717465.1 Coenobita brevimanus
CTTCCTTCCCAGACTCTCCCTTTCACACCATTTTCACCTCCTTCCAAAACATTTTCTTATTATGTTGAAAATTCTCTGTCAGCTGCCTACCCCACCTATCATCTGCTGCCACATTAGCATCACTCACAGCCCTTCTAACCCTATTCCTCTTTTCCTAATACATATCATATGACAACTCAAACTTCCTCTGCAGCCACGCTTGCATATGCACGTCTCTTCTCAGCCACAGCCATACTTACTTCCTCGCACCACCATTCACTTCCTTTTCTTACACCATGGCCACCCACACGTCTCACACCACACACCTCTTCTGCATGCCCCACCACAGCACTCTTAAACAACTGCCATTCCTCCACACTGCCATTTTCCCGATCTTTCACTGTGTTCCACTCATCTTTCAATTTCTCCTGATACTCTATCTTTTCCTGACTCTTTATCCAGCTCACTCACTTTCCCAAAACCTCCCTGCCATTGCACTCTAACCCTCCTAGCTCTCACCCATCTCTTACCTACTCTTAACTTTCCCTCCACCAGGTAGTGGTCAGACATACCTCCACCCTCCCCGTCTCAGAACTCTCACATCCAACAATCTTCCTATTACATTCCTAGACACAACCACATAGTCTATCAAAGCTCTATCAACAACCCTTCCACCCTCCTGTCTCACCCATGTGTACTTATAGATATCTTTCTTCTCAAATAAAGTATTTCCAATCACCATCTCTCGCTCAACACACATCACTATCATTCGTTCCCCATTTTCATTTCTTCCAGGCACACCATGCATACCAACTACACCTTCAACTGCTACATTTCCCACTCTAGCATTCAGATCTCCCATCATTACCACATTCACATTCGTTCCAAAACTCTGCAGACACTCATCAACATCATATATATATATATATATATATATATATATATATATATATCAATATATATATATATAGATAGATAGATAGATAGATAGATAGATAGATAGAAAGATATAGATAGATAGATATATAGATAGATAGATAGATAGATAGATAGATAAAGATAGATCGATCGATAGATAGATAGATAGATAGATATACATGTGTGTGTGTGTGTGTGTGTGTATAATCTACTAAAGGTCCAACCGCACTGTCTCCTGTGCTTACGGGCAGTGTGCCACCGAAAGTGAGTAGGCACTGTGTTGGCAAGTTAGAGCCTGGGATATTAAACAAACTGAAATCCGTGAAGATCTGTGCATACAGTGTAAGAAGCCTCGCTAAAGGTTACAAACTTGATCACTTAATAACTGAACTGAAAAAACATTAGTTGGGATATTGTAGGTTTGAGTGAGACCCACAGAGAAGAAGAAAAAGTAATTCAGCTCGCAGACAGCAACCACCTATTATCCTGCAGAGGAAGGGAAAATGAAAGAGTTAGTGGTGTAGGATTTCTAATTAACAGAAATCATGCAGACAACGTTGTTACATTAAGCAGAGTATCTGACAGAGCAGCTTGGGTTGTAATTAGACTGTACAAATAATATACCCTGTAATAACAAAAGTATGTACACCATCTTCTCAAAGCTCAGGTGAAGAAATAGAAACATTCTGTGATGACATCTCTCAGATTATGGAAGACGAAAAGACCACATACACTATACTCATGGGAGACTTCAATGCATAATTGGGAAATAAAAAAATGAAGATGCATTTGTGAGAAAAATTGGAGTGGGAGAAAGAAATGAAAGAGGAGAAATGGTGGTAAATTTGCTGAAATGTATAACACGAGAAAAATGAACACATTCTTTCACAAATGAACAGGGAGAAAGTGGACCTGAAGAAGTCCAAATGGAGAAACAAAAAATGAAATCGACTTCATTATGACAGATAAGAATAACACGATCACAAATGTCACAGTTATCAACAAAGTAAATATATGAAATGACCACAGAACGGTGCGTTGCACAGCAGGATTCAATTTCAGGAGTGGATGAAAGACGATGATTAAAAATAAAATGATCTGCCCAATAAAAGTGAAACAAACAAACCTTTCTGTTGGAAATAAGGAACAGATTTCAGGCTCTAAGCAATCATGAATGAGACATCTATGAGCTGAATGACAGACTAACAAAAGTGCTAAAAGAATCAGCAGAGGGAGTAGGAAAACCTGATACAACCAAAGCCAAGAAGTATTCAGAAAGGAAATGAAAGTAAAGACAAAGAAAGATGAAAGAGAACAAGCGGAATTAAATAAGCTTATAAACAAGAGAAAAAGAGAAGAACAAAGAAAGAGGAACATGGATCAGATCAAAGAAACCATAAAAAATGGAAAAAGTCTGAAACAGGTCCGACGTAAAATTGCACTAGAAAAGCAACAAGTTACATCACTGAAAGACCAAAACGGTGAAGTAATTAAATACATAGATAAGATGGTTAAGGAAGTTGAATTTTACAAAGATATGTATGCATCAAAGGCAGTAGTACCAATAGCTAACTTTGCAGTTGACACAATTGAAAAGCCTAGGGTAACACCAAACAAAGTAAATATTTGTCATCTTAAAAATATGAAAAGAGGGGAAGGCTCCGGGAGAGAAGATGGAATAGTAGGAGATTTGGCTATTGGATGCAGTGAGATGTTTAAAAACAGGCATGCTTACTTATTTACTTCCCAAACATGGTGTAATGCAATAGTTATTTTACTTTACAGAAAAAGGTGACTCAAAACTTCTTAGTAACTGTCGACCCATTAGCTTATTATCAGTCATTTACAAACTCTTCACTAGAGTCCTTACAAACAGAATAACAACAAATTTGGAGGAAAACCAACCTCGTGAACAGGCAGGATTCCGAAGCGGGTATTCGGCTACTGATCATCTACACACAATGAATCAGCTAACTGAGAAAATTATATACAGAATATAATAAACCACTGTGCTTAGGTTTGGTTGATTACCAAACGGCTTTCGACTCAATGGAGCACATAGCAATGATAAATTCATTGCGAGGACAAGGAGTGAATGAGAACATTATAAAACTGCTCGAAAACGTGTATTAAGAGGGAACTGCTACAGTTAAATTACATAAGAAATCAGAAAAAATTAAGAGTGAGAAGCGCGTGCGTCAGGGAGAAACAATTTCTTCAAAATTATTTACAGCATGCCTAGAAAGTATTTTAAGAAAACTAGAATGGGAAAACAAAGTGAACATAGACGCAGAAACGCTAAGCCATTTAATATTTGCACATGACATTGTCCTAATCTCAGAAACAGCAGAGACATTACAAGAAATGTTAAATTACCTGAGCAGAGAAAGTCTCAAAGTAGGGCTAAAGATGAACCAGAGTAAAACTAAAATAATGTTTAATCCACAAACACCATTAGCGAAGAATTTCTTGAAGAAGTCAAGGAGTACAATTACTTGCGACAAATACTATAATTAACGTGAAAGAATCATGATAGCGAAATAAAAAGACGCATTACAATTGGATGGAAAGCTTTTGTTAAACACAGACACATTATGGAAAGTAGCTTGCCAGTTTGTATGAAACGAAATGTATATAACGAATGTATAATTCCAGCTATGACATATGGTTGTGAGACTTGGAAACTTTACAAAATCGATAGAAAGTAAATTAATCCTTTTCTCAGAGAGCAATGGAAGGTCCAATGTTGGGAATATCTTTAAGAATGACAGGAAAAGATCAACTTGGGTGAGAGAGCAGACTAAAGTCAAAGATATATTTTATAGAAGTTATAAAAGAACAGAAATGGAGGTAGGCAGGCCATGTAGCAAGGAAATACGGGATAATTGATGGAGCAAGAGGCTGACTGACTGGACACCAAAAAGAGACTCAAGCTGTAGCAGGAAAAGGCCAGACGGGGAGGTAAAGAGAGATTCGATAGAGAAATTTGCAGGAAAAACGTAGCAAAGAATTGGTTCAGTCAGGGAGTTCGTGGAGAAAGCTGGGGGGAGGTCTTTGTTCAGGCGCTGGACTTGCTAATGGCTGATGATATATATGTATATATATATATATATATATATATATATATATATATATATATATATATATTCCAGTTAAACTGCTCCATGATATTTTCATGGTAGGCTGTAAGTCATTAAAGGAAATGACAAAGGATTTATAAATGTTTTACGGTTCTGTACAGTTCGTATCCTATATATGTAGGATAATGTTCAGTTGCAGAAATACTGCTCTAATCTCGTAGGTCACATTTTTTGTGGTGCATAGTTATATTCTGAATAAGAAAAGCTGATGCTAAATATCCAGATCCTTGCTCTCCTGCCTCAGATCAACGAGAGTCATCATTACGAGAGCCTGTACAACTGATCACGGATGGAGAAATCATGGCTGCCGAATGGCAAATCTATACATCAAACCACTGTACAGAGCATAAATACGACCTGATACACGTGAGTAAGTCAGTCATCGGTGACAGACTATGTTTTAGATTCCTTAAGCTCGTGAATATTTGACAAACTTTTATATACCCTGGTTAACTCTGAAGTTATGTGTTTGTGTTACCAGACCCACAGGTCAGCTGGTACTGTTCTTCTGTGTGACTCTTCGTGATTAAAACTTTAAGTGAACAGGGGCATCCTGGAAATATGTATCTGATCGGCCTGGAAACAGAACTTGGGTTTTTCCAGTTGTGCGCTGGATATACTAACCATGTGCAATACAGAACAGACTCTTTCGGATGTGACTGCGTAAAGGCAGGCAAAGAATATGATGAAATCAGTAAGTATACAAGGCTCGGACAGATATTTTTAGTAATATGGCTGCAATCTCATCTAAACGTGCACCCGGTGGATGGCTGACTGAAGTTCCCTTCTCCTGCAGTTCCCCCAGCTTCTCTTGGGGGATTGGGAGGGATGTCTTTATAACCAGGCAGAGAAACCATCCAGTCCTATCTGTACCACCACGCTATGGCAACACTCTTTGATACCATGAAGGTAAGACAGTAATCAAAGGGATCCACCTGGAAAAAAATAGGAAAATACCATACTGCAGCGAAGTCTCATAAGGGAATGATGATGATGATAGGGAATGTCTCCGGACCACCTGCTGATAACAGTCACAACGGAAGCTTCCCCACACGGTCGCGCTGGCTCTATAATCTCGGCGTAGCTTCCGTGCAGTGAGGACGCACATCACACCATTCCCAAGGATAAAAGCTTCCTACTGTTGTATGTCAGGTAACAGGTCTTGTCCACTGAATTTTCTTTGCCAACAGTTCTTACGGGCGTAGTTTTAAAACATCATATCATTTCTTACTCTATGTAAGTCTCTGCTACAAGTAACTGTTTGTCACAGACCGTTTGGTTTTTCTCATCATTGTACCTGGTCTCGCTGAAAGCGGCAGGGAAAAGTCTACTGCTTTAACCGGCATGTGTGTGTGTGTGTGTGTGTGTGTGTGTGTGTGTGTGTGTGTGTATGTGTGCGTGTCTCATTTTGTTTGTTAGTTATTATAACAAAAATAATTCAGTTTTTGTCCGATCTGAATAGTTTTTGTCCCATTAAATTGTGTGGAGAGGCTGGAAGTAATGTAAACATTTTGTGAATCGATTTTAAAAACAGTTGAAGTCATAGGTCAAGGTCAAAAGTTCAACCTATAACTAAAAAAAAAAAAAATCTTATTAATTTTGGACCAAACTTGGTGGAAAGGGTGTGGGTCAGACAATGTTGAAGAGATCTCATTTCTAGAACACTGGATCAAAGGTCACGTTTACAGGGTACGGTGCACTCGAATCGTTTTGATCCTATTTCGACCAAACATGGAGGAAAATTTGAGTCAGGCAAGGAAGAAGTGCCTCGATTTACAGAACAATTAAACAATGTCGCAAGGCAGTGTCGTGTCAATGTTTATCCCTAGAGTACTGTACTTTATTAATATTCCTTCTTGTTTCACGTTTTTACTCTAATATGAGATTGAAGTGCTTGATAACTTTATGAGTGAGGGAGAATGTATATACCAGCAATCTTCTATCCAACACAACCTTACCAGAGTTAAAATACACGGCCCTTTAACCTCCACAGCATGACGTAAAATTTTATTTTATTCCTGCTCACTCCACACAGTTTTTATGGCCTACAGAGATCATTTGTAATGATGGGGTTAGAAGTGGTGTTCACAGTTTATTGCCTCACTCTCAGCCGAACAAATCTGTCCGGAACTGACAAGAATAAACAAATCGGACTGAAGGTGCTTCCGCAACTACGGTACACTGCATCCTTACTGTGCATTGCTTGGCCATAAAGGGCTGTATTCTAGGTGGTACTGAAGATTTCCTAACACCTCTTCCTTGACTATTTATTTTACACATCACACATTAGTTTTCTCTTGTACGCTATTTCTGTCGCCTTACTATCAATATAGTTTGCATTAATAATATACAAGAGGATATTGAGCGCTTATCTACGGAATAAATCGCCATGGAAGACGTGCTACGATGTACTGTAAGGCCATTCTACGACCAGTATTCGTTCGGTCATTTAAGACGTTCTGATAACATATAGCCAAATTTATACTTCGTCGTGTGACCTGTTGTGGGGTAAATTTCCCAGAATTTTGTGTAAGTCATGAGAATATGTATGTGTGTAGGTATGTATGTGTGTATGTATGTATGTATGTATGTTTGTAGCTTCGGTCAATATCATTCTACTTTATAGTTCAACACATATGGAAATCTTACATGATGTGCTTGTGAGTTTGTCGAGGTCCGATTTCCAAGGTAATTGCACACTGGCTTGAAATATATCGGTAAGGAGTGGATCTGTATTTGCGTCCGCAAATGTACGTGGTATTTATGTATTGCAGTTACTGATTCGCACACGCCTGATACAGGCAGCTGCTTTTTATGCACGCTCGAGGAGTACGGTAGTTTACGATTCCTGAAGAGTAGGTGGTCTGTATCTACGAGGAACGCCACTTTCCATCACCAGAAAAGTGATACTGTGTAGTGCGCATGGCTATGGATGTGAATTACTGTCATGGAAGTGCCTGCTCATAATGGGTAAGCTATGAAGCGAATCCTCGACACAAGAAATGACTTCCAATCCTAACTTTACAAGCAAGTCTTAAGTCAGGAGCAATCAGACAAAGCTTTGATTGCCAATTATTTCATTAGATGAATCTTGCTGTAGAAGACATTGAGACATTCTCTCTCTCTCTCTCTCTCTCTCTCTCTTTCTCTCTCTCTCTCTCTCTCTCTCTCTTTGGCCATTATTTTTCTGCATATGGCACCTTAACATTTCGGTCGGCGCCTTACTGATAAATCTTGCCACATTCTGATGATTAAGGAGACCGCTTCTCATGAAGGGATAAATGACACTCCATCTAACCTTTCCTTTTCGAAAATCTCTCTCTTAACTGTCAGCCTATCCATCATCTAGTCGTCTTGTGACCCATCAGGAGTGGAGGGGCTCAGGTCTAAGCTACTCAGTCCCGACATTTAACTCCCACACGCCGGGGGTTTTCCGACGTTGCCCACTCCTCCCTACGGGGAATTTCCGTGATTTTGGAAAAAATTCCCTTGCTTCAGTCCATAAAATCTGCCAAAATATAACACCCAGAGAAAAAAAATAAAGATACATAGGACTTATCAACTCTTCCTCTTTCAAATGAAAGTATCCCCAGGTCTCCAAGTGGTCCCGGCGATGAATAAGGAAAAATTGAAGATGACTGTTTTTTCTTGTTTTGTTGGGCTGCTTCCGAGCACTGGGCCACTGTAGTCTCGGCACACGACTCTGAGGCTGTCATTATCGTACCCTGGCAACCTATCATTCAAAATGTGTGTCCGATTTCGCATAATATTATACAAGAATCATATTACAATGCATGAATATATTATACACGAATATTATTATACACGAACATATTATACACGAATCACATGCGTCTCATATTATACATGAAATCAGACGCACTTCTGAATGGTAGGTTGCCAAGGCACGATAACAACAACCTCAGAGTCACACGCCGCAATTATAGCTGTGACATTGGACTCGCTGGTTAGCATTGGCAGCACTGACCGGAGGGGTGATTGTAACACTGTCCTGGTGTCTTCCGAAGAAATTTGGATTTTTCCACTCAATCTTCAAATTTCCTTGCTCACCATTGTATGGATGAGCCCTCATTCTGTTTATGTGGTTCCCCATTGTGTTTTCTACCTGATTCATAATGGCACTATGCCCTACAGGTGTGTGGGAAAAGAATAGCTCTTCGATTTTCTGTACTCGCTTCTTGCATCAGATACAATCATTTCCCTCTGCTACGACACTTATACTTGCACTTGACATCACGATTACGGGTAATTGCACTTTGAGAAGTAAATGCTGTGGCCGTTTCTTGCAATATTGTTGGGTATGAAGTAATTTCTTGTACTAAAATTGTGACTGATTTGTACTAATCGGGGGCATCGTGAAAATATTACTAATGTTATACACTATCTATATACCTAGGCTGCTTCCCCCATGGTAAGGGAGGTAGCCGAGACAGGACGACACACTCCCCATTTACTCATCCATTCAAACACATTCATTTGCATCTTTGCCCCAAAGGGGAGAACGGACAGATCCTCACCGCACCACACCACACAAGGGTCAACTGTGCAATGCAATCAGTGACATCCGCAGCAGGGCCCGACAGCAGAACTGGTTTACCCCTGCCACATCATAACAGACCCATCCCCTTACCCGCACCTGACCTGACTAGCTGATCAGACCAAATGTGGGAGAATATCCCCTCAGGGCTGCGTCATCACTTATTCATTCACAATTTCTCTCCATTTATTTCTGTCACGCACAGCCACTCTTCCTTGCTCAACAGACATCCCTCTCGCATCCAACGCTCTCTTCACACTGTCCATCCATCCTATTCGTGGTCTTCCTCTCAGCCTTACACCTCTCACATCAGATCTAGTTATCTTTTTCACCAATCGCTCATTATCCATTCTCTCCATATGCCCAAACCATCGCAACACTCTCTGCTCAACTCTACCAGCCATCTCCCGAACAACTCCAGTTCTCCTTCGTACTTCATCATTTCGCACCTGATCCATACGCGTCACTTCACACATACTCCTCAGACACCTCATCTCCATTACATTCAAACTTTTCCTCTCTGCTACACCCATATTCCATGTTTCAGCCCCATATAACGCAGTCGGTACCACAGCACCCTCATACAGCCTTCTCTTTACATCCGCGAACGACATTTAAACACTTTTTTCATTCCTCCCAGCACCTTTCCTACTTCATTTATTCTAAACTTCACTTCTGCATCTATTCTTCCATCCACAGCAACATGTGACCCTAGATATTTAAAACAATCTACCTCCTCAAGCAACTCACCATTCAAAACTATATTCATCCCCCTACCATCTATCAACCTCGTACACTTCATCACTTTACTCTTATTCTCATTTACTTTCAATTTCCTCCTTTCACACACCCTTCCAAACTCCTCTACCAACTGTCTCAATCTCTCCTCTGAATCAGTCACCAGTGCAGTATCATCTGCAAACAGCAGCTGCTTCAGATTCCACTCTCCACCATCAACATTCACCAGACTCAGACCTCCACCTAAAACTCTTGCATTCACCTCCCTTACAACACCATCCATGTAAATATTAAACAACCAAGGCGACATCACACATCCCTGTTGCAGCCCCACACTCACGGGAAACCAATCACTCACGGTATTTCCCACACTTACACATGCTCTACTATTTACGTAAAAACTTTTCACTCCTTCTAGCAACCTACCATGAAGGCCATAAAATCTTAAAATAGTCCACAAAGCCTCCCTATCAATTCTATCATATGCTTTCTCTAAATCCATAAATGCCCAAAACACATCCTTGTCTTTCGCTAAATACTTTTCACACACTTGTCTCACAGCAAACACCTGATCCACGCATCCCCTCCCTCTCCTAAAGCCACACTGCTCATCACCAATCACTCCCTCTGTACCCTCTCTAACTCTCATAGTTAACACTCTACCATACACCTTACCTACAACACTGAACAGACTTATACCCCTAAAGCTAGTACATTCATACTTATCACCCTTGCCTTTATACAACGGGACCACACAAGCACTTGCCCAGTCAATTGGCACCATACCTTTCTCAAAGCACACATTCAATAATCTTACTAACCAGTCAACAATAGTCACTCCACCACCCTTCAGGCATTCCACAGCACACCCATCCATACCTGCAGCTTTCCCTGTTTTCATCTCCTTTACTGCCTTCTCCACTTCCTCCTTCGTGATCAAAGAATCATTTAACTCTCGCAACACATTTATTCCTTGCACCCTTCCATCCGCCACAATCTCAGCCACCCTTTCCTCCTCTACATTTAACAATCTTTCAAAATACTCTGCCCATCTCTTCCTTACTGCATCCATTTCAATTAACATCCTTCTATCCTCTGATTTTACTCGTTCTTCCTTTCCAGACTCTCCCTTTCGCACCCTTTTCACCTCCTTCCAAAACATTTTCTTATTCTGTTGTGTTATACACAACTTACATTATTTGTACTTCACATCACAACTACATGTATGCTCACATATTCAGCATAATTTTCTAATGAGCGAAAAAAAAAAAAAAAAGTTATAGCCAACCAAGGAATTCTCTATCTCGCCTGCTCACTCGTGGTTTTCTTTCATGTAACAGGTAGGCTAACTCAAGGTATTTCCAATCATCGTTTCACCAGTAACCATAAACTGAAGACTTATTGCACTGCACTTGTAAAACTTATTATAAAACACTTATATCATAACACTTACTAGATATAACTTATATCTTACATTTCACTTATGTATAAAAAATAACACACTTGTGAATACCTGTTTACAGTTTACAATTTCTCACACACCTGCTCAGTACTCACACTCTGCGTGATACTTGCTAAAACTTTTAGGGCATACGGGGACCTTCCGCTCAGCACATTGGCAGGCTGTCTCTTTTCGTGCTGTGGGACAGCAGATGGACTAGGCACATCTTAGCATGTCAGCTGTCGACGCTGTCTGCATCCCCCGCTTCACACCTGGCACCTGTGCAGTTGAATACTCTTCAAGGAGTTCGTTTGCAAGCTCTCTCTCAAACTCTCTTAGAGAGAGAGGTTTCTTGACAACCTCCTTGATCAGTATGAAACTGTTCAGGACAGAGATATCAAGAAGGTGTAAAAACATCTATTTGCACCACCGGAGGGACTTACAAAGGCAATCAACCTCATCAATCTGCATGTCCGATTATCAACAAGCTGTATGTTGATATTATTATTTTTTTTTTTTTATGCGAGGAAGAAGGAACCAAAAGCCATGAGCCCGCAGTAACAGTTCCCTCCAAGAAAAAAACAAAATACAATAGAGAGCCAAATTCAAGATCTGATCATTTTGAGATGCCTGGACACACTGCGTTTGAAAGACTGGAAATCATAGGCAGCAGGAAATACAGACAGAGGGAGACAGTTCCAGAGCTGACCTGTTGCATAAATGAAAGACTGGGAGTAACGGTTAACTCTTGCATTAGAGAGTTGGACAGAAAAGGGATGAGAGTTTGCTGCCAGACGGGTGCTCTGGCATCCCGATCGTAGAGATGGAGGAATGCAAGCAGACAGTTCAGAGGAGCAGTGACCATTAAAGTAGCGATAGAAAAGAGATAAAGATGCAACAGTGCGGCGAAGAGACAGAGGTTGAAGGGAGTCAGTAAGAGGAGGAGAGTTAATGAGATGAAAAGCCTTTGACTCCACCCTATTAAGAAGAGCTGTATGTGGGGAGTCTCCCCACACATGAGAGTTGTACTCCACACAGGGGCGGATAAAACCCCTGTATAGAGTCAACAATTGTGCAGGGGTAAAGAAAGAGCGGAGTCGGCTTAGCAAACCCAATCTCTTGGAAGCAAATTTTACAAGAGATGTAATATGATCTTTCCAAGATAAGTCCCGAGTAAATGAAACCCCAAGCATGTTCAAGGATGATGCAGGATTAAGCTGAATATTATTAAACATTAGTGGGTATACCTGTGGAAGATTTTGTCGGGTTGATAGGTGTAAGAACTGAGTCTTAGATGCATTAAAAACAACCATATTATTTTTACACCAGTCAGAGATACAAGCCAAGTCAGACATTAGGTGTGCCATAGCCTCATCCCTTGTTTGCTGAAGTAACTGTTGAGATGGGCGTTGCGGGAACCGAATGGAAAGGTGAAGGGTGGAGTCATCAGCGTATGAGTGGATAGGGTTAGATGTACAGCTTAGAAGATCATTGATGAATAAAAGGAAGAGAGTTGATGATGGGACAGAGCCCTGAGGAACACCACTGTTTATAGATCTAGGAGAAGAACGATGGCCGTCTACAACAGCAGCTATAGAATGACCAGAAAGGAAGCTAGTGATGAAGGCACAGATAGAAGGATAGAAACCGTAGGAGGGCAGTTTGGAAATTAAAGATTTATGCCAGACTCGATCGAAAGACTTTGAGATGTCAAGTGCAATGGCAAAGCTTTCGCCAAAGTCCCGAAAGGAGGATGACCAGGAATCTGAAAGGTAGGTGAGAAGATTGCCAGTGGAGCGTCCCTGACGGAACGCATACTGACGATCAGAAAGAAGTTTGTGATAGGAAAGATGCCTTAAAATTTTTCTATTGAGAGTTGACTCGAAAACTTTTGAAAGACAGGACGTAAAAGCAATTGGACGATAGTTGGAGGGTTAGGAGTGGTCACCCTTCTTTGGGACTGGCTGAATGAGAGCAAACTTCCAGCAAGAAGGAAAGGTACAAGTTGACAGACAAAGGCGAAAGAGTTTGCCTAGGCAGGGTGTAAGCACAGAAGCACAGTTCTTGAGAACAACAGGAGGGACCCCATCAGGCCCATATGCCTTGTTAGTACTGAGGCCAGTGATGGCAGAAAATACATCAACTGAAGAAATTTTAATGTCAGCCATGAGGAAGTCAGAGGAGAGAAGAGATGGAGGAACAGCACCGGAATCGTCTAAGGTGGAATTGGAGGAGAAAGTCTGTGCAAAGAGATCTGCTTTATCAGTAGAAGAAATAGCTACAGAACCATCAGAGTAGAAAAGAGGAGGGAAGGATGATGAGGTAAAGTTGTTAGAAAGATTTTTGGCAAGGTGCCAGAAGGAGCGGGAAGAATTCGAGTTGGAGAGTTGAGAGCATTTAGTATGGATGAAATTATAAGTAGAGCAAAGAACAGACTTAGCACGATTCTGGGCAGAAACATAAAGATGATGTGATTCAGGGGTGGGTTGGCTCCGGTACCTTTTGTAGGCCCTCTCCTTGTTGCGGACAGCATTAGAACAAGCGTGATTAAACCAAGGCTTTCTTGCGTTAGTCAAAGGATATGAGAAAGGAATGTATGCTTCCATGCCCGAGAGAATAACCTCCGTAATGCGCAAGGCACACTCAGATGGCTCCCGGCCATGGAAGCAATAATCATTCCAGGGAAAATAAAAGAAGTACTGCCTGAGGGCCTCCCAGTCCGCGGCTCCAAAATGCCACAGACGACGTTTCCTTGGAGGGTCCACAGGCCGTACTGGAGTGATAGGACAGGTTAAGGTAATAAGGCTGTGATCGGAGGAGCCCAACGGAGAGAAAAGATTAACAGAGTAAGCAGAAGGATTAGTTGTGAGGAAGAGGTCAAGTATGTTGGAGCTCTCTCCAAGGCAGTCAGGGATACGGATAGGGTGCTGTACATGCTGCTCTAGGTCATTAAGGATAGAAAAGATGTAGGCTTGTTCACCAGGTGGATCCGTGAAAGGAGAGGAGAGCCAAAGGTGGTGGTGAACACTGAAATCTCCTAGAATGGAGATTTCAGAGAAAGGAGAAATGGATAGAATGTGTTCCATCGTAGAAGTAAGATAGTCAAAGAATTTTTGATAGTCAGTAGAATAAGGGGATAAGTAAACAGTACAGATATATTTAGTCGGAAAATGACAGGAAAGCCTAAGCCAGAGTGTAGACAATTCAAAAGAATCGAGTTCAGGAACACGAGAGCAAGATAAGTCATTGCGTATATATACACAACAGCCACCTTTGGCTTTGAAATGAGTATAGAGAAAGTAGGAGGATACAGAAAAGGGTTTCCTGTCAGTTGCCTCAGACAGCTGAGGGGTTAAAAGGAAGATAATAAGCCTTGCTCTTCCTTGAGTACCTCTGTGAGCAAGAAACCTCAACCATCCCAGCAATGCAAATCCTTATGGGATCTGTCCGGTTGGAGCACTTGAACCTGGGAGAGCACCAGACGTCATTTGATTATAAGGTTACCACCAAATGTGGTAAATAGATTCCTGGGGTACGTGTAATCATTTGAATTGTCATTCATTGCTGAGTCATCTGGAAACAGAACAATATCAGGTGACTGGATCATGGATGGCCCAGCTTACAAGGTAAAAAAATAAAAGAAAATATCTCGAAAAAAAAAAAAAAAAGCCGGGATACAGCAAAAATGTGGCAAAAAATATCATTGAGGTACAGTAGTTACTAATCTCTTCATTTCTATATATTCAGTCTTTGTCCCTATCACAAAGTGGTAAATATCACATAAATTTATGGTAAGGTGCAGTATACAAACTGAAAAGGAAGAGGTGACAGAGGCTTCTAAGCTGACGAGAATACGGTGTGTGTGTGTGCACATTTTACCAAATACAATTAATGTAATAACATATACTATTTAACATGTTTTGCTTCCACTAGAGGATTTTATTCATCTTAGAATGGAGTTAGGGAGCTGGAAAGGTCAGATGTAGCCTCCATAAACCCTCCGGCACGAGAAATCTCACCTAAGTTAAATAAAATCATCAGGGAGCGGCCAGAATAACATTAAACAAAGGTGTCCATTGACTGCCTGATCTGATTGGTGACATAAACCTGTAAGGGAGTGTAAACACCTGGGTCTGGGTGCCAAGGAATAGGTGCGATGGACTGGTATTAAGGTGAGCAGAGGGACATAGTCAGGAAAGTGTACTATGTGAAAATGGGTGATGTAGGATCAGTGGTTTCAGAGCAGTAAATTTTATTTCTTTCTCCCAAGCAAGAAAGTGCCCAGCGGAGGAGGGTGTGGGTCAAGAGAAAGAGAAACGGGCAGGGTAAATGGACTTGTTGAAGGAGGGACAGTAAAAGTATGCTATGTGAATATGAGTGCTGAAAGATTATTGAGAGTCCAGTGAAGGTTCATTTGAAGTAATTTACGGCAGGATCATAAGCTCGCAATGCTCTTATGTTCAATACCACAGTTTTGCGACGCTGCTAATAAAACATAACATTGAGGGAATTTATTTTGATCAAGCCCGCATTTAGAACAACTTTTGATACAAATTAGGCATACATTAACAGCATGTGCTAATATTATGTCTTTGCTCAGCACATCCATTACTGATGTTTTATAACCATCCTAAAGGAGTTTTTATGCTATATTCCTTCACTCCGGTCACGTATTTTCTGTTTCATACATGCAGACGAATTAACTCAGGTCAGAACAGTTCTGTAATGGTGAAGCAGATAAGGAATTATATACGAGTATTTAGTGCCTTACTTTCCGAAATTCTCTAAAAAACTAAATAAAATCGTCTAGTGATAACTATAATTGCACATATAATACACCATACAATTTAACTGTTATTAAAATTAAATCTTTTCTTTTTCCATGCTAAATCCTCTAAACTCCATGAAGTTGGTAGTGAAATTTTCTTTTATTTTGTCTACTCTTCCTAAATCTGAGATTATTTTTTGTCATAAGAATGGCCTATCGCATCCAAGAAAATCATTCTCTCTCTCTCTCTCTCTCTCTCTCTCTCTCTCTCTCTGCATATATATATATATATATATATATATATATATATATATATATATATATATATATATATATATATATATATATATATATATATATATGTATATTATACTTATGGACCCTAACCTACCCTGACTCAGAAAAACACGTATATAATTCCCTACTGGACATGCAGAGCATCTATTTAAGACCAAAATCACACCAATAATGGACATAAAAGACTGAAATAAATGCAAAAGAACCAGAGAATGAGGTTTTAGAGGTGAGTTTATACAATATTAAACATTCTGGGTACTTACAACAAGTCCCTGGCTCCTGGACTGGTACTTAAGGACCCTAACCCGGCCTAACTTTGATAGCCACCTAAATAACTCCCTACCGGACATGCATAGCACATATTTAAACCAATTTAAGACCCTATTCACACCAATAATGGACATAAAGCATGAAATAAATGAAAAGGAACCAAAGATTGAGGAATTAGAAGTGGCTGTACCTCAGCCAGGGTACTTACAGCACGTCTGTGGCTGCCTACTCTGGCTTTGCCAATGGTGAAAATGCTCTTGAAGCACGTACAGTAATCCTGTGTTGTGCTGCTCTTACAGCAATTCTTTGCACTCCGAGTTATAATTGTTCAACAACCACATTATTAATTGCTCCACACCAGTTTCAACCGCCAGTTTGTGCTCCACAGTTAATCCTTTGCACTCTAAATTCTAATTTCTCAACACTGCACAACGCTGTAAATTCCCGTGTGGTCTAGTGGCGAGGTATTGCTGTTTATTCACTGTTTATTCACAAAAAACGAGCATATGTGGCTTCCATTACAATAAGCATCTCCTCTCGATCAGAGTTAGGCTGTGACTGTTGATGATGGGGTAACAGAGTTGCCAGATTGCAACGGCCACATTACCAAACTCCTCAATTTTCATTACCAGATTTAACTTTTCATTACCAAATTCGTAAAGCTAACATTTATTCTTCACTAATTATATATACAAGTGGAAATACATGTAATCACTTTTCTTATAATTAACAGCATGTTGATTATTTTCATGCTAAATTGGCTAGCAGATTAATCAGAGAGAGCAAACAATTCACTATCTCCATCCTGTGTATCCTCACACATGTGAAAAATCCGTTTGGTATTGCATTATTCTGATTCAT
Source organism: Coenobita brevimanus (assembly GCF_032717465.1). Classification (NCBI taxonomy): domain Eukaryota; kingdom Metazoa; phylum Arthropoda; class Malacostraca; order Decapoda; family Coenobitidae; genus Coenobita; species Coenobita brevimanus. The sequence continues at coordinate 22,911,033 of NC_136983.1, forward strand.
TATCAAACGAATTTTTCATTACCAAATTAGTCTACATTTGGTAATGAAAAATACCAAATGGCAACCCTGACAGGGGAGGGGGGGAGGGGTGAGGAAGGAAGGGGTAAAGGGTCCATGGTGAAACAGGTGTTAGGCGCCGTGCAGCAATTTCAAATTACGGGTGAGAAAAGATTAGGATTCTGAGGGGATTTTTTTCTTTTTTTGGCAATTTTTGGGTTCCGAAGGTCCAGGCCCACAATGTCCGGTAAGTGGGGTGTCCGGAAAGTGGGTGTCTGGAAAGTACAGAGATTACTTATATATACTGTATATACTCCAATCGGATTGAGCCGGTGAAGGTTTATATCCAAGGGATGGTTGAGGTTGATTCCTCATGTAATGCCACTCAGGGATGAGTGAGGCTGGTCACTCTCATCTTAAATGTCGGGACCAACTGCTTAGCCCCCGGCTCCTACATTCCTCATGGGGTAATGTAGGATTGGATGATGGATATATATATATATATATATATATATATATATATATATATATATATATATATATATACTGTACATACATATACTATATATATATACTATATATACAATATATACTATATATATATACATATACTATATATATATACATCCATATACCATATATATATATATATATATATATATATATATATATATATATATATATATATATATATATATATATATATATATATATACCAGTTAGAGACAGGGAAGGAAATTTATTGACCAAAGATGGAGATATTAAAAATAGATGGAAAGAGCATTTTGAGACAGTTCTTAATAGACCAATACCACCAGAAGAGGATATACCGTCTGCTCAGGGAAGATTTAAATATAGAAACAGGAGAGTTGAGGCTTGCAGAAGTGGAGAAAGCAGTAAAACAGTTAAAGAATAATAAGGCACCAGGGAGGATGGTTTATTTCCGGAAATGTTTAAAGTGGAGGGGGATAGATTAATAATGATCTTGACCAAGCTATTCAATAAGATATGGGTGACGGGGTTACTACCATCAGTTTGGAAGAATGGTGTAATTGTTAAAGTACCGAAGAAGGGAGACCTGAGTGAATGTGGTAATTGGAGGGGAATCTCTTTGTCACCGATAGTTTGAAAGTTTTCAGTAGAGTGTTGTTAAATAGGTTGGAGCCAGTGGTTGAGGGTATTCTGAGGGATGAACAGGCTGGTTTTAGAAAGGGACGTGGTTGCAATGATCAGATCTTTATAGTTAGGCATTTGATGCAGCAAGTTAATGAAATGAGAGTACCGTTAAGTCTTTGTTTTGTTGATTTTGAAAAGGCTTTTGATAGTGTTTCGAGAGAGACTATGGGGAAGATCATGAGACATTATGGAATACCAGAGGAGTTGTGAGGGTCATTATGAACATGCATGAGGACACATTTTGTAAAGTGATGGTTGATGGTTGTCTGAGTGATTCGTTTGAAGTCAAGTCCGGAGTAATTCAAGGTGGTGTTCTATCGCCTTTACTATTTATATTGGTCATTGATTACATTATGAAACGCGTTGGAACAGAAACCGGTGCAGGTATACTTTGGGGAGAGAACAGGAAACTTTTGGATTTAGATTATGCAGATGATATAGTTTTGATTTGTGATGGGCCAGAAGAGATGCAGAGAGTGTTGGACTGTTTGGTGAGTGAAGGTCGCAAGGTGGGTTTGGTTATTAATTGTGGAAAAACTGAAATAATCAATATGAATATGGAAAATGCGCAGGAATGTGTAATTGGAGGTATGGTTGTAAAGCAAGTTGATAGGTTTAAATATTTAGGTACTTATTTAGCCAAGGATGGTTCTTTGAACTTTGAATTCGAGGAAAGGTTAAAGAAGGCTAATCAGGCAATGGGAATGCTTAAAAATATTTGGAATAATAACAATTTCTCTGTGCATACAAAAATCAAACTTTATAAGGTAATGGTTAGGAGTATCTTAATTTATGGACACAAGTCTTGGTACAGCACAGTGACTATGGAAAATAAATTCTTGGTGTTTGAAAATAAAGCACTTAGAAGAATATTAGGAGTTAAGTGGTGAGAAAGGATACCAAATAGTAGAATTAGAGAAATAACGGGAGTGCAGCCGATCGATGAATATGTTAGATTCTCACGATGGAAGTGGCCAGGACATGTGTATAGGAGACAGGGAATAGTACGAGGTACACCAGGGTGGGTGGCACTTGGTAGGAGAGGTAGAGGAAGGCCAAAAGAGACGTGGGTGAGGACAATGAGACAGGAAGCTGGAGATGAGTGTTGGGGAGATCTTGAGGAGTTAGCACAAGATAGGATGTGGTGGTGTGAGTTCATCGAGGCCCTATGCATCCCCGAGGGTGCCACAGGAAATGATTGATTGATTGACTGATATATATATATATATATATATATATATATATATATATATATATATATATATATATATATATATATATATATATACTGTATATATGCTCTTGTCTGGCCAATCTCTCCACCGTTAGGAAAAGATCTTCTGAATAGTGTAAAACAAGTAACAAGTGTTTCATTATAATAACAATAGATTAACTCCGGTCAGTCTGGACGATGCAGACCCATCAACATCATGCAGCAATCGCCCCTACAGGCCTATCCTGTCAGTGGAACTGATGTTCCCTTCAGGTTTGTGGTGGACAGCCCCTTGCCACAGATAGACGCGAGGAAGAGTGTGGAGGTATCGTTCCTGGATAAGCGACGCTTTTGAGCCTCTACGCCCAATTAACAGGAACAACATTGTAGCCCCCACATCACGCCGTTATTTGGTTACCACTCAGCGTTGTCAGTGGTTTCCTGGGATACAGGAAACTATTAGACTTGTTTCTCGGAGTACAGTCACCTTAGGAAGAAGGCAGCACTACATCACGTGAGTGGATGATGGTCGGCATCACCTACTTTGTACTGTATTAGTTATTGAGGCTTAATAACGTATCATCATTTGCTTAATTTTAATTTTCTTGCATTTTTTGTTAATTTTTCTTTTTATATTCTATCTATCTATCTATTGCCAGATGCCTTAATCCCGTAACGGGTGGCCACAAACAAATCGCCTCCACGTCGCCCTGTCCCCCGCCATTTCACTGCCCTGCTCCCAACTCACCCCCCCCTCTCTCATATACCTCTCCACTCTATCTCTCCAACTCATCCTCGTCCTCCCCCTTCCTCTCCCCCCCTCCACCTCACTCACATACACTCTCCTCATCAGTCTCTCACCCTCCATCCTCTCCACATGGCCAAACCACCTCAGTGTCTTCCTCCTAATGCTTCCTATCACATCCATAGCCACACCACAGCTCTCCTTTATATCCTCATTTGTCAGCCTGTCTCTCCATGTGACTGCACAGGCTCCTCTCAAATAACTCATTTCCACTGCTCTCACTCTTGACTTGTGCCCTTCCAACAACGTCCAAGCTTCACTTCCATGCGTTAGAGTTGGTATCAGAATACTGTCATGTAGTAAATTTTTCACTTCCATGCTCACTTCATTGTTTCTTATCACTGCTTTCAAAGAACCAGCAACCTTTCTTCCTTGTTGTACCCTTTCAAGCACTTCACCCTCCAAACTTCCATCCTTACTCATCACACTACCCAAGTACTTGAACGTACGCACATTATCCATTTCCTCACCATCCAATCTCACTGTACGTTCACTGACTTCACATCTCTCAAAGACCATCACATTACTCTTCCCTACATTCACCTTTAGATTCCGTTTCTTACACACTCTCCCAAACTCATCCACCAAGCCTTGCAGCTCCCCTTCGTCTTCACTTAACAACACAGTATCATCTGCAAACAACAGTACAGGGAGTTTCCAAACACTGCCCTCTCTCTAGGGCCACTCTAGCATCCACTGCCCTACCTTGTACCTCTTTTATTACCCCATCCATGTACAGATTGAACAACCCTGGAGACATGACACATTCCTGTTTCAACCCAACCTTCAGAGAGAATAATTCAATCAGTTCACCATCCACACACACTGCAGCCTTTGCACCATCATACATACTCTTCACAGCATTCAACAACTTCCCATCTACTCCATATATTCTTAATACTTTCCACAGTCCTTGTCTATCCACCCTGTCATATGCTTTCTCCAAATCCATGAAAGCCGCATACAACTTCTTTCCCTTCTCTAGAATCTTTTCCACTAAAGATCTAAGAATATGTATCCGATCTACACAACCTCTTCCCTTCCTAAAGCCTCCCTGTTCTTCTCCAACTAATTCCTCTGTTATTTTCCTAACTCTGTCTATAAGTATCCTGCCATACACTTTTCCTAATAAATTAAGAAGACAAATGCCTCTATGATTACCACACACTTCTTTTTCGACTTTTCCTTTGTACAAGGGAATAATTATACCCGACTTTCAATCCTCCGGGACTCTACCTTCCTCGCAGGCCAATCTGCACATCTTCCACATCCATTCTACTACTATCTCTCTCCCATGCTTCAGCATTTCACCACACACTCCATCAATTCCTGGGGCTTTCCCCAATTTGACTTTCTTCATTGCTTCCACAACTTCTGTCCTACTGATTTCTTCCTGTCTTCTCAACTCTCTCCTTCCCTCAGCCATTCCCAAGCCACTTATACTCGCATTACTTCCATTCTCTATGTTCAACAATTCTTTAAAGTGTTCTCTCCATCTACTCACTTTTTTTCTCTTCTTCACTGGTAATCTACCATTTTTATCTTTCATTCCCCTACTAACTTCAGTGCCACCCTGTCTTACTCTCTTCACCTCTTTCCAGAACAGTTTCTTACAGTCCCTCCACTTTACACTCAAATTCCTTCCAAATTCCTCATCCACTCTCTTCTTACTCTCTTTTACTAATCTTTTCACCTCTCTTTTTCCTTTTACATTTAACTCTCTCTTCCGTCTCTCAACTTCTTCCACGCCCCTATTTCTTATCCATTCATTGTATGTTTTCTTCTTTTGTACCACAGCCTGTCTCACCTCTTCAGTCCACCATGCTGTTCCTTGCACCCTGTTTCGTCTTCTCTTCACTCCACACACCACATCACACGCTGCACATATTTCTTCTGTGAATATCTTGCACACACCTTCCACGTCCCCCATCTGCTCCAATTCATATTTACCCAATCGTTCCTCCACATCTCTCTTATATTCTGCCCTTTTCTCATCCTCTAGTAACCTTTCCACTCTCTTTGCAACTACTCCTTCCTCCCGTTCTTCCCTTCTTCTATTTCTCCATCTTGCTTGGATCTTGATTCTGCCCATCACCAAGTAGTGGTCAGAAAGTCCACACTCTCAACCTCTATAAGCTCTTGCATCCATTACACATCTTCGCATCCTTTCATCCACACACACATAATCAATCACTGCCTTCCTTTCATTCAGTTCACCACTCACCCTTCTCATCACTTGCCATGTATAACTGTGGATCATTTTGTGCCTGAAGAGGGTATTGGCTTTCACCAACCCCCTCCCAGCACAAATGTCCACTAACGCACTGCCATTCTCATCTGTCTCAGCAGGCACACCCCACTCACCAACTATTCCATCCACCTTCACATTCCCTACTTTACCATTCATATCACCAATCAAAAACACTCTCATTCCTTCCAAACTTTTCCATGAACACTTCCACATTTGTCCAGAACTCTTCTCTCACTCTGCTTGCACGATCTTGCGGTGGCGCATACACGCACACAATCGCCCACATTTGTGTTCTGACTTTCAATCTTACCCACACAATCCTTGAGCCAACTGATCCATACTTTTTCATGTTCTTCTTCCATCTTTTACTCACAACAATACACACTCCTTCTTTTGCCCTGTCATTCTCACCTACTATTTTTTATTTAATATTTTTTCATTTCTTTTTTGATGACGCATTCACGTAAAATAACACCCGCACTCCTAAGTAGTTCACTGATAATTAATCACAGGAAAATTCTGTCTCATGTAATTTTGGCTAACGTCAGTCAACTTACTGTCTGAAGAGACATCTAAAGGCTCCCCAAAAGGTTCTAGCTATCACGGCTAACGTATTGGCCAAGGGTAAATAACTTTGTTTTTTTATTCGGGCCTATGACTTATGGATGATTTTATTAAGAGCATAGAAACGTCCTGTAGTAAGAGTCATAAACGATATGCGTCCATCTTGACATTCGTTAAGTTTGTTAGAACTTAAGAGAAAATAAACTGAACATCAGAGAAAATAGTTTCTGCACTTTATCAAGTTACAGCAGAATTTCTAAACATGCAGAAAGAATATTACACGATTAATACTAGCAGGGGAAAAGCATATTCCAGACCAACTGATAACATGTTTTTGATAACATGTTTTTTCATTCATCCTTTTTAAACAATAATTGTCTTAAATAGAAAACCACATCACTCTGTAGTTTGCCTTTTCCATTAGTCGAATTATCTAAACAGATACTTTTGAATGCCAGTTATTCATGTATTTACTCCCCTGTAACCTATTGCATTTGTTAAGATTCGTGTGGCTGCCTCTCTCTCTCTCTCTCTCTCTCTCTCTCTCTCTCTCTCTCCCCACACACATGAAAACTTGCTGAGTCATTGTGCTGGTGGTTATTTGTGAGTGACAGCACCTACAATCAACTAATCATAGTGTAACAGCAAACATAGGAGTGATCATCAGAGGTTCTGGTGTTTGTCATTGATTAGGTACGATACTGGTCAGAGCTTAGAGGAGTGACATCACAAGTTTTGGTGCTTCTTATTGACTAACAGCTTAGTGGAAGAATACTGCATGAAATTTACACTCAAGCTGACACTGACTAGCCGCCCCATACTGCTGCTGGAAACCAATTCAACTCTCTCGATTTAACGCTGACTTATCGCCCCCTACCATCCCTGAAACCCAATGCAGCCCTAGTGCTTATCTGGCAAAAACAGTGCACTGGGTGGGTGTTTAATTGGTGGGGTGGTTGCGATGCTATCAGTAGAGTTATCCAGTAGTTTCTAGTGATGCACATGGCATTATGGTGCTAGTTATAATCTATTCTTGTTCTCTCTTGACGATTCTATTCAGCCTAGGATAAACATTTTGAACTGCATGGTTTCAAAATTATAACCATCATTAATCCCTTCGCTGCCAAAAGTTCCTACTAAGGTGAATAAAAGGGCTTCCAGGTAGAAAGAATAAAGTAAATTGCAAGACTGAAGTGGTTAACGTTACTGGAGTCAAACGGCAAGACAGGCACATTGTGCATAATTTTTTTTTTTTTTTTTTTTTAATAATCATGGCGGCGCAACTGCCAGGGTCATATGCCGCCGTATTAACAAGGAAGTAAAAAGCAAAAAACAAAAAACAGAGGATAAGCCACACAATGAAAAAGGAGAAATTCTAAATATCCTTAAGAAGTCCTGCCTCCTTCACAAAGGAGAGGGTTGCCCCTCCCAAGACACAGGCATCCTCCCCAAGCACGGAGGAAAGATGATACACACCACCATCCGTTTGGTGGTCAGAGAGGAACCGACACCGCAAATCCTCAAGACTAGGACACTCCACCAACAGGTGCCGAACAGTCAAGGGAACCAGACAGTCATCACAGAATAGAGGAGAAGCCCTCTCCATTAAAAAACTGTGAGAGAAACGGGTGTGGCCAATGCGGAGGCGGCACAAAGCAGTCTCCCATTGACGAGGGAAGCCCTGGTAACTGAATGAGCCCACCTTCTGGCAAATCGAGTGCAATTAATTGGCACCCACAGCATCCCAATGCTACTGCCAACAGCACCAAACCCTGAAGGCAATAAAGGAGTGCATATCTGCAGCAGGCAGACGATACAGAGGGGACTGTGCAAGAGGGGGACAAGCCGCTGCCGTCTTGGCCAGCTGATCAGCTCGTTCATTCCCTGCCACTCCTACATGAGCTGGAACCCAACAGAAATCTACACGACATCCACGACGCCCTAAAAGAAAAAGCCACTCTAAAATGGATAAAACCAAAGGATGAGAGGGATTAAAAGACTCCATTGCAGAAAGAGCACTTCGTGAGTCACTAAAAACAGTAAAAGCAGTGTGGGGGAGAGTGAAGAGAATCTGAAGGGCAAATAAAATAGCAGTCAGCTCAGCCGTAAAAACAGAAGCAGTCACAGGGAGGCTCCCACCTCGACAGAAGGTGGGAAACACCACACCAAAGCCCACACCCGCATCAGACTTAGATCCATCAGTATAAACTGGTATGGAGTCCCCATGAGAAGAGGCATGCTCTAAAAACAGAGAAAATAAAACCTGAGAAGGAAGGGAGGCCTTACTGGATGAGAAGAAACAACAAAATGTCACCCTGGGGAGAAGCCAGTAGCCCACCCTCGGGACACGGTGGGGAGTGATCAGCACAGAAGGAACAGAGAAGCTAGACATAATTGACTGCACCCTGAAACCAAAGGGCTTTGGAAAGGATGGTCGAGTGACAAAAATAGGTGACCGAGAATCTTGAGAGACCTTGACAAAGGGCACAGAGTCTGGGAGACGAGATAAGCAATACCAACATCTCATCAAAAGGGAAGAGCGGAGCAAGTCTAGAGGAAGGACACCAGCATCAGCCAACAAACTCGAAATCGGGGAAGATCGGAATGCCCCAGTGGCGAGACGAACACCAGCATGATGTATGGAATCTAAAATACGAAGCTGGGCTTCTGAGGCAGAGGAATAAACTTCACATCCATAATGAAGTTTGGATAAAATCAGAGACTGATGCAAGAGGAGGAGGGTCTTGCGATCAGCTCCCCAGTATGTGTGCGCTAAAACTTTCAAGAGACCCAATGCTCTGAGACACTCAGCTTTTACATACCTCAAGTGAGGGACCCAAGTCAACTGGCTGTCAAAAATCAGCCCTAAAAACCGGGTTTCCTTTAAACACGAAATACGACGCCCATCTAAAAAAAGGTTTGGGTCAGGGTGGACTCCACGAACGCGGCAAAAATGCATGGCAACGGTCTTCTTGAAGGAAAATCGAAAACCTCGTTCATCAGCCCATCTAGAGACATGGTTGAGAGCCATCTGCATCCTCCTTTCTGCCATTGACATCCATGAGGCAGTGACAGAGATTGATAAATCGTCAACACAGAGAGAGCCACGAACACCATCAGGGAGCACAGAAATAACGTTGTTAATTGCCACTGCGAATAGGGTAACACTTAGTATGCTCCCTTGTGGCACACCATCCTCAAGGGGACGTGCAGTAGACAGCTCACTCCCGACTCGGACCCGAATAAAACGATTAGATAAAAACTCCCGGATAAAAGTGGGGAGTTGCCCACGGAGACCAAACTCATAAAGAGATTGCAATATACCATGACGCCAGGAAGTGTCGTACGCCTTCTCCAAATCAAAGAACACTGTGATATGATGCTGGTTAGTTGCAAAAGCCTGGCAGATGGAAGATTCTAAAGAAAGGAGAGCATCTGTGGTCGACAGCATCTTCCGAAACCCACACTGGACTGGAGACAAGTAACCACCCTTCCCTAAGTACCACACAAGCCAACTATTCACCATCTTTTCGAGGACCTTACAAAGGGAAGATGTCAGCGAGATAGGGCAATAATTAGTGGCCTGCAAGTGATCCTTACCTGGCTTAGGGATGGGGAGAACCACAGCAACACCCCATGAGGTCGGAAACCCACCATTGCACCAAATTCTGTTATACAGTGACAACAGAAAATGAAGGGCTGCATCAGGCAAGTGGTGTAAGAAGGCATATGGGACATCATCCAAGCCTGGAGATGAGTCGCGACACTGCGACAATGCCATCTGAAGTTCAGAAGCAGAAAAAGCAACATTATACGACTCCTCCGCAGTAGATGGAAAACTAATGCCCAAAGATTCCAGGTGCCGTCGGCGGCGTGCCAACAGGGATGAGATGTCCTTCCTAGAGACATTAGCAAAATGAGCTGCAAATATCTCGGCAACAGATGAAGAATGAGCCACCACCACACCTGCATGAGATAAAACAGGAGGAGAGGGAACGGGAAATTTCCCTGAAATCTTCCTCACCCGTTTCCACACTTTTGTGCGAAGAGTCTGTGAAGAAATTGAAGAAACAAATGATGCCCAAGACTTCCTCCTAGCCTCCTTCATAACCTGCCGGGCATGAGCTCGGGCCTTCCTATATGCCGCTAAGTAACCAGGGTCACCTCGGTGATGACGAAGTCGGGAGAAAGCAGCACATTTAGCCCGAACAGCAGAAGCACACTCATCAGTCCACCAGGGAACTGGACGGCAAGGAAAGTGACCAGCTGTTCTCGGAATACTCTGCAGTGCCGCCGAGTGTAGTAAGTCTGTGAAATACTCAACAGCAGCATCAGTGCTGACAAAATCCTCCACACATTGGTTCGGGGAACACAGCTCCTCAAAAACCGGCCAGACCGCCCTATCCAAGCGCCAGCGGGGAAGACGACGCCGAGGCGCACTCTGTGTCGATCTTAATAAAATAGGGAAGTGGTCACTGCTATGTAAGTCTGGTAACACAGCCCATGTAAAATTCAGGGCTACCCCTGCAGAGCACAGAGACAAATCAATAGAAGTAAAAATACCCGTTTGACTATGGAAGTAAGTAACTTCACCAGAATTTAAAATGTACAGGTCCACATCCTCCACAATGGAGGCTAACATAGTACCTCTAGCATCAGCTGTGGAGCCACCCCACAGGGGATGATGACTGTTCATGTCGGCCAGCAAGAAATAGGGTGAGGGAAGTGCACCAATAAGATTTTCAAGATCAACCCTCTCAATAGTGGCACTAGGACGGAGGTACAAAGAGCACACAGTATAACGACGGGGAAGGAAAATCTGGAGAGCAACAGCCTGCAGTGGAGTGTTAAGACTCACAGCAGTGAAAGGTATGTCACTGCATACTAGAATAGCCACACCCCCACCATGACCCTGTCCAGGAAGAGGATCTGAATAAAAAACCTGGTAACCAGGTGGACTGGGAGGCGCAGCATCACCAACCATTGTCTGTAGGCAAACACACACAGGTGAATACTCAGCCAGAAGCCAACGGAGTTCCTCCCAGTTGGCTCGTAAACCACGGCAGTTCCATTGAATAATATTAGCCATTAAAACTATTGAAATAAAAAGGGGCAGGGGAGAGGGACAAACAGAAAACCATAAAAAAATACTAAAAATATTAAAATGGAGGAACTATATACACAAAAGAAAGGGTCACTTAGTGGAAACCACTGAGCGACCCTGGGAGACAATCTTCTTGGGAATGCGGATACGCCCACTAAGGGGCTTGTCACGGGCAGCAGCATGGCTAGAACGAGGGCCTGGGGTATGCGAAGTGTTGGGAGACTTCACAGACACCCGTCGCTGCCCAGCAGGAGAGGAAGAGCTACTCCGAACCCTGCCCGGGGCCCCCAGTGAACCAAGAGGTCGAGCAGGAGGGATTGGGGTCCTGGCCTCCAAACGTGGAGGGGGCAGGACAGGATCCTCCGAGGTAACTGGAGGAGGAACATCTGATACCCCAGAGGAAGAGGTGACAGACTGACCTGACACCCCAGAAGCCCCCGAAGACCCAGAAGCAGGGTCCGAGGGCTGTTCCACAGATGGACGTGGACTCCACGACCGACACCTTGCTTGGAGGATCTTCAAGCCTCAAAGACTCTGAGGAACCACGATGACGTTTAGCAAATGAAGAATGTGCACCATGACTACCAGGGGATACCATAGATGTAGAGGTCGAGTCTTGAACTGTAGCGGCAACCATCTCAAGTGCGGGAGATTGTTGCACTGACATGGAATCAGCAGATGAAGGCATAGGAGCTGACACAACAGGAGGAACTCGGGTCTGCTGCTGGACAGGACGACGAGGACGGCTATGACCGGACAAAACTGACGCATAAGACACTCCGTTACGGAAAGCAGATGACATGGCTCTACTCCTGGCCTCAGGAAAGCTTATTTTATCCCGCTTACGGATGAGGAGGATCTCCTTCTCCAAGCAAAACCGGGCAGTCTTTAGATGAAGCAGGATGTGCCTCGCCACAGTGCAAACAACAAACAGGTCCAGGACAGTCCTGTCCTGCATGAGTGGATTCTCCACAACTGACACACACCACTGGGTGGCCCTGTTGCAAACGACGACAGACTCGCCCAACATGCCCGTACATCTGACAGTGGTAGCAGCGTCATGGATTTGGTTTGACCCTAAGGGACAACCAAGCCACCTTGATGGATGAAGGGAGAACAGTACAGTCGAACGTCAGCAACAAGGATGGAGTTGGGGTAAGAACACCATCAACCTTCTTCTGAAACCTCTCCACTTTAACGACCCTGTGGACCTGGAGTTCTTCAAGCAGCTTCTCTTCACTGTAACGCAATAAGTCTTTGGAGAAAACAACACCTCGACTTTGATTAAAAAAGGCATGAGGAACACAAGTGAACAGTGCATCCGGGTCCTTACACTGGGCAGCCAGCCGGGAACCCTCTTCAGGGGATGTAACCTCCACTAGGAGGCCACCATCCCCCTGAGGTGAAATCTTCGGCTCTCTCCCACAGATTGACACAATGCGCCGATGAACAGTAAAAATGTCCAGATTCCCAATAGGCTGACCATCCAAAGTACGAATGGTGTAGTACCTTGGGAAATCAACCCTCTCATAGACACCTGGCAGGACCTCACAGGCATGTCCACAAGATGTTGTTGTCTGTTGCTGGCTCTTCTTCTTTGTAGTGGCCACTGACCGCAAACCACTGGAACCAGGCAGGTATGGTTCCAAGGTAGCAATGTGGGCCTCACCAGCCAGAGGCACACGAGGCACACAGGAGGGAGACTGTGAAGGATGGTCAGGGACGGAACCAGGGTCGTCAGCCGCAAGAATGGTGTGGGAAGCCATATATAATAAAAACCACCTTCATTCCCTCACCCCTCCACCCACCATGGAGCCCAACAAGGGGAGGCCATATGCCAGGGAAAACACCACTGGCGACCCCAGAGGTAGTGGGAAAGTATACGCAGGTAACCACCAAGGGACCCTGACAAGGGTGACTCCAGGACGATAGGAGCCACCAGGTCCCCCAGTGCCCGCTTGACCCTAAAGCCACTAGGTGACTAGCCTGGATGGCTAGCCAGTGACCAGCCGATTGACCTGGTCGGGCCTAACCAGGCCACCCGTCTAGCCAGAATAAGGGACCAAAGAGGTGTATTGCTAGCTGCAGGGTGCACCATGCAGCATCGCTCAACCTCCAGGACTCCCGTCTCCCAGCATTACGGGACGCCACGCACGGCAAACACGTGGGGAGGCAACAGTCCCGCCCTAGATGGCAAATGGGCAGGGACTGACATCACCAGTAGGCCTCCTCTACAAGTGATGTAGGGAGTGCTTGGTCCACGAGGCCGACAAATACCGAACCCTACAAAGGTAGGCATGCCTCCCAAGTAGGTGGCACTGCCAACCACGCTTCAAGCCCCACCACCACGTCAAGGTGACCCCCTACAGTGGGGACATTGTGCATAAACAGGTTGTTGTTTTGACTTCTTTACACATCTCATTATCAGCTTATCTAGGTTGTCTGATGTCATATCACCTGCACACAACCCTTTCAGCCTGAGGAAGTAATTTGCGCTGTATTCTTCATGCTTGGCGACATTTTGTATTGTACAGAAAAGCACCTTAACAGTGAATGTGTTAATGGAAGCTGCATATAACTCCTCTTATCTGAAAAGACTGTTGTAAATCTTTAAAAAAAAAAAGAGTCTGCAAACGATAAGAAAAGTCACTTGGTTCAGTGGGCTAATTTGACCCATCGCGAGACTCACTTCACCTTCCAGATTACTCTTCTTTTTGCCTGAGTTTTATGTATTCTTCTAATATTAGCAGGTACCACGTCCACCTGTTCTCCACCTTAGATATAAATTGGTCTGTTCACTCTCACAACTCGAAAAATTTATAGTGGTTGCATGCAATTTGATAAGCCTTTTTTTGATGCACGCATGAGTTCCCCTAATTACTGGAGTTGTTGTTTCATCGGGTGAAAGTTGGTTGCTTTCATAACTTTACTACTATGTTGTGTTTGCATGAAACCTCGATAAGCCTTAGACAGGAGAGGGGAATAAGTAACCTTGGTTATCAGTATAATCGACCCTCCGATCTCACTCCATTTAAGCATCAGCTGGCTTGACTGAAAGCGGTTCACGATCTTCGTCAGGTTAGAATAAAGCGCTGTCGTACAGATGTTTTATATAATTTTCCAACAATTTTGGGTCCGCTTGTGATGAAATTTACAAAATTCAAAGGTGAAGGTCACATTGTAAAGTCAATTCATGTAGTATTGACCCGATTTTGACAAAACTTAGCGAAAGGGGTTGAAAGTCAGGCAAATTTAATAATCTTAAAGAGCAATCGGTCAAAAATCAGGGTTTAATGACAAGGTCAAAATTCGGTTCTTTGATCGACTGTAGGGTACAGATGTTGCGTTCTCTTTGTGGTATTTCTTGTTTTTATGTGCCAGACACTTGGCATCAGCTGGGACATTCTGTTCCATATTATCCAGCAGTCCTTCAGCGTACCACATTATTCCACATGTCACCACTTTGGCACTGTACTTTTTTCACTTTAACTTGACCTAAAATTTCCTTTGCCCTAACGTGTATGCCTACTGTACAGGTAGTTTAACAATAGGTCAGCATTATAATATGACGTAATCACAAAGTAGTACAGTGGAAAGCCTGTAGAGGCATAGCATTACGTTTTTCTGTCACCAAGCTACGTAATATGAGCTGCAAAAGGTTTATATAGATGGATAGATAAGATACCGCTGTAAAAGGTTTATATAGATGGATAGATAAGATACCGCTGTAAAAGGTTTATATAGATGGATAGATAAGATACCGATGCAAAAGGTTTATATAGATGGATAGATAAGATACCGCTGTAAAAGGTTTATATAGATGGATAGATAAGATACCGATGCAAAAGGTCGAAAACATATGCCATAGTTAGGGTAAAAGATTTATAATGTCCACCATCTATGCTGGATACCCTGATGGTATGAACGGGAGTATTTCTAATACATATCGGCGGGCTTGTAGATTATTGAAATCTATTTTAATCAAACCCATATCATCAACCTGTTTCCTCCCTCCCTATGGGATTGAACTCACATTCTTGCATAGAAGCAAATAACCCCTCTAATTTGTCTCTCATCAAAGCACCTCAACTCAACGGGCCACATAGTAATGAAAACTGGTACAAAAGAGGCACTGGAAATCACAGTGTTAGCTAAGAAGGCACATGGTGATCTAGTGGTTTAAGCGTACTACTCGGAATAACAGCCTTGCGTAGGTTCCAGTCCCCAAGAGGTGGATGGATGTTTTTTTTATTATGTAGCTTAGTGCCAACTAAATAGGTATCGTAGGCTGCTTAACCCTTTCCCGCACGGTAAGTTTCAGTAAGTTTTCTGGTGCAGGAATTTTCACTACGAAGCCGCCCGGCCGGGGAGCGCGCGCGCGGCAAATTTGAGCAAATTTGAGCGAATGAAACACATTCTTGCCTTATTTTCGCCACCCCAAAATCAATGTATTCCCATGAAACCTATCTCCAGGTATGCATCGATGTTTATTCTATCTGATAAACACGACCAAAACACAGGAAAACACCAACAAAAAAAGTTATGAGCTGGAAGCATGGTCGAGTAAACTTTTTTCACTTCCCAACATCGCCGTTTGAATGTTTTCCATCCTACAGGAAAATGATCTAATAAGTTTTTATAGAGAATTTCATCAGCTTTCTAACGAAACCAATCCGGTTGAGATACGATGTATACTTTTCGAGAAAATGGCCAAAAACTGAGAGCCATTTTCGGAAAAATTTCACTGACCTCTGAGAGCAAAGTTTTCCCAGGCACCTTATGTTTTTATTACATAGTAATATGCCCCAATTATCCAGCTTTCCCACTGTGACGGGAGAACCCCATACGCCTCATAGTTCTCGAGTAAATCGAAAAAAAGTACTAGGCACTCCGTGCGTGATTGACTTTCGTGATGCGCGCAAGGCGTACGCAATGTTCCCATCTACGTAACAACGAATTCTTATGAGAAATATTACATATTTATGTATTGTACATATGTAGAATTTCCTGCTCTTCATCATGGTTCAAACGTGAAATCGATACGTCCAATAGTTTCCGAGTAATTGGCAGAGAAAATGAGAGTATTACTACGAGCCTTTCTCAATGGTAACAGCCGGGAAGAGACACTCATTTCCACCGCCTTTTCTCGCACAACACGTAACATAATGCTTACATTTTGGTATTGATCATACGTAGAATTTAGTGGTATAGATCATGGTTGTTACAGAAAATCGATAAGTCAAACAGTTTTCGAGTAATTGGCCGACAAAGTGAGGTTAGTACTCCGAGCGCTTGTCACTGATAACAACCGCGAGTGAAAAAAACATTTCCCTCGCCTTTTCCCCCCCAAAACGCTACCCAAAGCTTATATTCCGGTATTGATCATACGTTTATTTTTGTGGTATTGATGATGGTTGTAACAGGAATTCGAAAAGTCTAATAGTTTTCGAGTAATTGGCCGACAAAGTGAGGTTACTCTTCCGATCGCTACCAACTTTTACACACACTGTAATTTCCTTGCACACTTGTCAGAAGACTATGCTACCAATTGTTTTTCCCCCTATCTGTACATACTATAACATCTTCCATGGATGTTTTCCTATTGTTATAACCTACTACACATAAACATAACTCTTCTATAGTTACTGCTGTGGAGATTTACTTTCTTTCATATGTGTAATCTGTAGGAGAAAATGGTTATTTGTCTGAAAATTGGAGAGGTAATGGTAATAGATTATCATATATTTCAACCAAATTTGCAGAACTCACTTCCTCCAGGGGTGTTGATCCACTTTGACCAGGGATTTGAAGATGAGGAGTTATGTAGTGTGAGTGTGTGAGTGTGTGTGAGTGTGTGTGTGTGAGTGTATGTGTGAGTGTGTGTGTATGTGTTAGTGTGTGTGTGAGTGTCTGTGAGTGTGTGTGTGAATGTGTGTGAGTGTGTAAGTATGTTAGTGTGTGTGTGTGTGTGTGAGTGTGTGTGTGTGAGTGATAGTGTGTGTGTGAGTGTGTGTGTTAGTGTGTGTGTGTGTGTGTGTGTGTGTGTGTGTGTGTGTGTGTGTGTGTGTGTGTGTGTGTGTGTGTGTGTGTGTGTGTGTGTGTGTGTGTGTGTGTGTGTGTGTGTGTGTGTGTGTGTGTGTGTGTGTGTGTGTAAGTGTGTGTGTGTTGGTGTGTGTGTGTGTGTGTGAGTGTGTGTCTGTGTGTGTGTGTACACTCCACTAGGGAATACTTTGCTCGGTATGGAACCGTTCAAAGCAATCCCCTACACAAAGTGGCACATCACAAACAGGACACATGTGACTTGTGTCCCTCCTCATCTTGCCCAGGGAACACCGGGTGCACCGCAGCCTCCTCTTGTTAGGGATCCTCTCCCGCTGGTGCCCCAGTGTGTTGTCCAGCCGCAGTCTGTGGTCTACAAAGCGACGTCGCCTGCTGGGCTGGAGTCCTGGGTGTCCCTGGTCCTGTCGTCCTGGAGGTGCAGCTGCAGGCCCGGGCATCTCAGCGACAGCGGGTTCTCCCGATGGACCAGGAAGTGGTGATGGCTCCCTCTCCACCTGCGCTGGTTCCTGAAGTGATGGTGGTGGTGGCTCCTGTGCTGGGACTCCTCCTGCAGGTGGTGCTCCGGGCTGGTCCTGGTCCCCTCTTGGTGGAGCAGGAGCCAGTGGTGTTGGCAGCTGTGGTGGTGCTGCATCAGGTGCTGGGAGTCCTCCTGGCCATTGGGCTGGAAGATCAGGGGCGTGGTGGATGACGTGCCCTGACGGAGGCCACTGTGCTTCATCGAAGAATAGGAGCTTGTCGATGATCTCTTCGAGGAACTCCAGCAGAGTGACCTGCCTCCGTACGGTCTTCTTGTACAGGGCGAAGGCGTTAAACATCGCCATCTGGATGAGGTAGAACGTTACCTTCTTGGTCCACTTGATGGTCCGGCGTTGCAGTGGGTAATATTGGACCATTTGGTCAAAGTGGTCTACCCCACCCATATGGCGATTGTAGTCAACAACCACGATGGGCTTGTCCACGGTCTTCTGGACGTATCTTGTCGTCCCGTCGCGTGCCCTGGTCTTCCCTCGAACCCGCTTTGGGATGGTGTCTGCGCTGTGGAAGGTGGAGATCATGTTGACGATGAGCTTGTCCTTCCACAGCAGCACCATCACATTATCCTTGTGCATCGCTGTGATGCCCGGCTCCGGTAGATCCCTGTTCCGCGCGATGTTCTGCAGCTGCTTAGGTGCTCCTCTAGCCAGGCGTAGGGTCCCACACACGTAGGTTCCTGCACTGAAGAGGAGTTTGCACAGGGATACAGAGTTGTAATAATTGTCCATGTACACTTTGTATCCCTGATCCCTCAGCGGCTCTACGAGGCTCCATACTGTCTGCTCCAAGCTCTTCCTCTGCCCCGTATACACCTCAAAGTTGGAGATGCAGCCCGAACAAGCCTCAGCTAGGATGTAAAACTTGATGGCATACTTGGCAGGCTTCATTGAGTTGTAGACGCGGAAGCTGAGCCTCCCCTTCCAAGCCAATGATCCCTCATCCAGGCTGAGATGTTCTTCGGGCTGGTAGGTGTTCTGGAACCGCTGAAGGAGGTACTCGAGTACCGTGCGAACCCTGATGAGCCAGTCTTGATTGTCCATGGGGATGGCAAGCGAGTTGAATGCGTGGAAGTGTTTCAAGATGGCCCGAAAACGCCTTCCACTCATCACTTGTGAAAACATGGGGTAGTTATGCACCCTGGACCGATGCCAGTAATGCCTGATGGTCGGCATTGTTACTACCCCCATGAGGAAGTAGATCCCCAGGAACTTGGCCATCATCTCTTCACTGCAGATGAACCATGAGTCCAAACCAGTCCCCAAGAATGCTGCGTAGTTGTTCGTCTCTCGGGTGAAGTACGCCAACAACTCCCTGGTGAAGAACAGCTGGAAAAACTGCAGAGGAGTTCTTGGCGTATCCACCTTCATCCCCGGGGATCCGGTAAAGGGCCCATTTGCTGGCGTGAATGGGCCAGTGCTCCACCCCTCGTCATGTGCGTCAACACCTCTCGCACGGGTCGCAGTGGGTCGGGGTTCCGACACCCTTGTGCCTCCTCGGCGACCCCTTGGCCGGCCTCCATGGCCACGCTGAGGACCGCGGCGTCTTCGTGGCGGTGAAGGTGGTGGTGATGACGAGGGCGATGACACTCTCTCCTCGTCGGGGTCGGTGATGGTGTCTCCTCTTGGGGCCCGGCCAGGGGAGGATGACACAGTCGCATCCTGCACCAGTTCCAGTGCAGAAATTGCACGACGTGCAGGTGCCAGTGTCACATAACTCGGCCCTGCTGGGGACGTCAGGCCAGCCAAGGGGTAACTGGAGGCAAGAGGTGGAGAGACAGCGATCGCTCTTGGTCCGACAGGTCCTAGAGGAGGCGATGCCTCTTCTTGAAGTGGGGACAACGGCTGGGTTGAAACCTGGGACACCGGTGGTGTTGGTGTCTGCTCCCGTC
The DNA here is from genome assembly GCF_032717465.1 of Coenobita brevimanus. NCBI lineage: Eukaryota > Metazoa > Arthropoda > Malacostraca > Decapoda > Coenobitidae > Coenobita > Coenobita brevimanus. The sequence goes on from NC_136983.1 coordinate 22,930,625, forward strand.
TTGTCAGGTGTGGTGGTCCAGACGCCTCAGGGGTGGGATCATCGATGTCAACCCAGTCCTCCTCACTTGAAGCACTGCTTATCTCCTCATCCTCCTCGCTTGTCGTCTCCTCCTCAAACAGAACCTTCTGCCACTCATCGGAAGAGAGTCCCTTTCTTTCCATGCTGAATGATGTTCCTTGGCAGTAATTACTCAGAAAAAGTTCAATGTCTTTAGGTTATGTGCTGTAAAACAAGAGATATTAGCCGCCCTCACGCAACACCTTCCACTACGAGCATCACTACACAGGTGATGTTATATGTTTCCAAAGGACCAATCGCTGCACCATATACGATCATTTCGCATGGACGATACCTGTTCGGTGTTTTTCCATGCTCTCATAACAGTTCATTGTCGTCCGTGTGTGTGTGCCATCCCAAAATATATCTATCTATCTATATATATATATATATATATATATATATATTGTTACGGAACAGAGAAAGATAATGTACACTTTAAGTGAGAATACTAATAATCACTACTGTCCCGTAAAGGTCCAGGTTCAAAACAAAAGAGTTAGGTAAAATTACAAGTTAAAGTTTAATGCTCAAACAAACAACAAAACATTCAGGACTCATAAGGATAATGTAACGGCAAATAAACAGGTTAAATATATGGTTAACTGCAATAGCCTCTATTAACACGAAATTAGCAAGAGTAAATTTATCTAAGTCAGCCCTGATAAAATGAAAATACACCGGGTAATGCTCAGTTAATGCAAGATAAATTATTACAGATGCAAACTATTATTAATGATGACTGACATAAAGAACCTTTACATAAATTACAAAAAACTTCACTAGGCCTACAAATTAAACTTATGCTATACAGTACAAGAACAAAATGCAAAAACACTTATACTCAAATTACACAGCTGCTAGATGGTTGGAGACTTCCTGAGAAACTAACAATAATAACTGTACAGGGGAGGACAGAGATGTGAACAAAATGAGGAGTAGATCTAAGTGGCAATGATGCAGAGACTGAGCTCATTATATAGGGGCCGGCAGAGCTTGATACAACTTGTAAGAAGGACGCGCAAATGAAGCCATGGGGACAAAGAGTTGACAATCCTGCTCTGAACTCCAGAAATGACGACTTACTCTACTATAACGGTAGAAGGGGGGACTGAGGCAGAACACGCTCGTGATCAAACATGCAGCATACTGTGCGTTAAAATTACACAAAGGATGATGAAATCATAGGCTATGTAACACCTCCCCACAAAGAAAAAGAAATTTACAAAGGAAATTTCTTATTACTCTAAAACAATCTGTCTAAAGTCTAGATAAGCAATCTGCAATAACATTTTCTTTCCCCTTGACATGTTGTATGTCTAATGAATACTCCTGAAGAAGTAGACTCCATCTTGTCAATCTCTGATTTTTATCTTTAAACTTACTAAGGAATTTCAGTGGGTTATGATCGGTATAAATGACTATGGGGTCAAAACCAGAACACAAATAAAATGAAAAATGCTGTAAACCCAAAATCAAGGCCAAAAGCTCTTTCTCAATAGTTGAGTAGTTCTTTTGAGGTGGAGTGAACTTCTTACTGTAATAAGATACAGGATGTTCAATACCCTGATCATCCTCTTGCAGCAAAACAGCCCCAGCTCCTGTATCACTTGCATCAACAGACATCTTAAAAGGCTTAGCAAAATTTGGAGTAGCGAGCACTGGCTGACTTAATAGAATAGCTTTAAGTCTGTTGAAAGAGGATTCACAGTTATCGGTCCAGACAAATTTAACTCCCTTTTTCAGTAGGTCTGTAAGTGGTGATACAAGAATAGAAAAGTTAAGAACAAATCTCCTGTAATAACCTACCATTCCCAAAAATCTTTGTAGCTCTTTCCTACTTTTAGGTCTGGGAAGATCACTTATAACCTGAACCTTAGCTCCTGGTGGTGCAACATGTCCATCACCAATTACATACCCAAGGTACTGAACTTTAGCTTGACCAAACTCACACTTTGATAAATTAGCTACAAGTTTAGCATGAACTAAACGGTCAAGAAATTTACTGACATGGCATAGGTGATCTTTCCAGTTGTCACTGAAGATTAATACATCATCAATATAAACAACACACCCTGCCAAACCCTCTGTTACAACATTCATGAGCTTCTGAAATGTGGCTGGTGCATTCTTCATACCATATGGCATTACCGAACATGCAAAAGTCTTTCCTAGTGTTACAAAACATGAGATCTCCCTAGCACGTTCAGTCATAGGTACTTGCCAGTATCCCTTTAACAAATCAAACTTACTTATGTACCTAGCCTATCCGATCTTGTCTATGCAATCTTCCACGCGAGGGAGAGGGTAAGTGTCTGTTTTGGTTATCTGATTAACACGTCTGTAGTCGATGCAAAGCCGCTGTGACCCACCTGGCTTAGGGACTAGAGTGACAGGAGAACTCCACTCGCTCTGACAGGGCTCAATCATCTTGTGGTCCAACAGGTAGCCAAGCTCCTTCTGGATGAGAGGAACTTTCACTGGGTTCACACGGTAAGGAGGCAATTTAATTGGCTTTGCGTCTCCAACATTGACATCATGCATCAACACAGTGGTTCTTCCTGGAGTAGCACGGAACACTTGCGGGTACTCCTGCAGTAATGCCGAAAACTCCTGCCTTTCCTTGGGTGGTAGATGAGAAAGCTTAGTCTGGAGATCATTCATGATATCAGGATTCTTCCCCAACCTATCACTCAGGCTCATACTGCATGGGAAAGCTTCACTTGCAGACTCGGGTGGAACAGCTACAGTGCAGACTGGATTATTTTCGTCCCGCCTGTGATATCACTTTAGCATGTTGATGTGACATAGTTGCTTGTTCTTTCTACGATCTGGTGTGGCGATGACATAGTTGACATCACTGAGTTTCTTCTCCACGAAATAAGGACCACTAAACTTGGCTTGAAGAGGTTGCCCATGAACTGGTAGCAGAATCAAAACCTGATCTCCTGGCTGAAAGTGGCACAACCTGGACTTCTTATCATACCAAGTCTTCATCTTCTCCTGAGCAGCTCCTAAATTCTCTCTCGCCAGCTGTAAAGCAGTGGACAGCCGTTCTTTGAACTTCATCACATACTCCAGCAGGTTGACGTCATCTTCCTCCGACAGCCAGCATTCCTTGAGTAGCTTAAGGGGCCCTCTTACTTCATGGCCAAACAGTAGTTCAAAAGGTGAGAAGCCCAGTGATTCATTTGGAGATTCTCTTGCGGCAAACACAACGAATGGAAGACCTTTATCCCAGTCTTTCTGATGTTCCAAACAGTATTTCTTGAGCATCGATTTGAGTGTTTGATGATATCTCTCCAACGCTCCTTGGGTCTGGGGATGGTAAGCTGAAGACGTGATCTGGGTGATGCCCAACTCTTTCAGAAACTGCTTGAAAACATTCGACATGAAATTACTTCCCCGGTCTGACTGTACATCCTTGGGCAGACCAAACTTTGTGAAGAACCCTAGCATTTCCTTAACCACGTTCTTTGCTGAGATGTTTCTAAGTGGAATGGCTTCAGGATAACGAGTAGCCATATCAATCATGGTCAACACATAAGAAAATCATGAAGAAGTCTTAGGAAGAGGGCCCACAATATCCACCAACACATGGGTGAAAGGCGCCTCAAAAGGTTGAATGGGAACTAGAGGTGCATCCTTTTCGGTCTGATTACACTTCCCCACAACTTGACAGGTGTGACAAGACTTACAATACCAGGAAACATCCCTGAAGATACCTGGCCAGTAGAAGTGTTTCAAAATGCGTGCCACAGTCTTCCTCACTCCAAGGTGTCCTGCCAAACTGGAATCATGAGCCACTCTAATGATATCCTGCCTACAAACACGAGGGATGACAACTTGATGTACAACCTCCCATTCACAGTCGGCTGATGCTGTTGGGAGTCTCCACTTCCTCATAAGTACTCCTGACTTTACATAATAACAAGTAGAAGCACCGGCTGACTCTTCTTCACTGTAAGCAGAGTTAGCTAGACCTTTCAACTCAGGGTCAGCAACCTGCAACTCAACCAACTTTTGACGAGACAAATTATCAACACTACGGGGTACTGCCTCATCTGGTGAGTGGTCCAAATTAGCAAGAAAAGTGTCAGCTAGGATAACATCATCATCATCATTATCCTCTAAATCACCAGTAACTTTAGACTTAGCCCTAGTGACAGCACATGCAGGGAACACATCAGGGACATCACAATCCTGGGACGCAGCCACTGGCTCACTAGACAACTGATGAACTGGACACACTTGACTTCCACCAAGTAAGAAAGTTACACCTGACATTGGGAGTGTCTCAACCAACCCAACCATAACAGAACCATTAACAAAACCAGACTCTAAATTCACTCTGCACAGAGGGACAGAGAAGTAATTATTCCCTACAACTTGTAAGATTACAGTTTCATCAGAGGAATTAACATTAGAGCCTAGAACACTGGTCAGCATAAGGGATTGGCAAGCACCTGTGTCACGTTATATTTTAACTGATATCCTGTCATTACTGTCCAGAGGACTGACAAAACCATCAGACAGGAAATTAGCACATGAACTCTTGAGAGTGTCATCCACGTTACTGCTCAAAAGAGGAGCTCCGTCATGAGAATTTAAGTTACCCCTCAAAGCAGGTTCAGTTAACTCAGTTAAAGAATTCTGGGAACTCTCAAGAGTGGACACTAGACCAATTGACTGAATATTTAAAGACTCCTTTTTGTTCACATCACGCTGTCTCCTGAAACATTTCTCCGTAGTATGTCCAAGCTTACTACAATAAGTACATTTACTTTTCTGAAATCTAGAGGTGGAGCTGGTATTTACTTCCTGAGAAACATCATCTTTATTCTCTTTCCTGTTACCTGTACTCTGAGTAGAGGCAAATTACTTACTCTCAGCTTTCCCTTTTTCTCTAGAATATCTCTTGTGAGTGAGAACATATTCATCAGCTAAAACTGCAGCATCAGACAAATTATCTATTCTTTTCTCATCAAGATATAGGCTTACATCTTTATTAACACACCTCTTGAAGTCCTCCAGCAAAATCATCTGCTTAAATTTACCAAAATCAGAATCCACATTCTTAGAATTTAACCACTGCTCTAACAGATCTTCTTTGATTTTTGCATACTCAACATGGGATTGCTTATCTTGCTTGTAAGTTGTCCTAAATTTTACTCTATAAGCTTCAGGAACAAGCTCATAGGCCTTAAGAATCAAGCTCTTAACTACATCATAATTATCAGATTGATCCTGAGGCAAAGGTGCATAAGTTACTTGAGCTTTACCGGTGAGAACAGTTTGAAGGAGTACTGGCCAATACTTTTTAGGCCAATTAAAACCTGTAGCTACCCTCTCAAACAACTGAAAATACTTTGTTAAATCAGATTCATTAAAAGGAGGGACAAGTTTAACATTTTTAGCCACATCAAAATCATCAGAGCTAGATGATCCAGTTCCACCTTGTTTCATGCGATACTCATGGTCTGCCTGAATCCTAGCAAGTTCAATTTGTGCCTGAGCCTGTATCCTGAATCCGAGCCTGAGATTCAGCCTCCTTAGCATTTGCCTGAAATTCAGCCTCCTTAACACGAGCCTGAGACTCTGCCTCCTTAGCCTCAGACTCCGCCTCCTTAGCCTCAGACTCAGCCTCCTTAGCACGTGCTTGAAATTCAGCCTCCTTAACACGAGCCTCCTGCAGGGCTAGCTGTAACTTAGCTAATTCAATCTGCGTGTGCTCATTTGGAGGAGTTACATTAAACAAGCTTTTATTAATCATGCAAACAATTTGATCTTTAGAATGATGAGAGTGAACTGCAATTCCCAATTGTTGAGCAACAAGCTTAAGTTCATTCTTTGTTCTGTTTTCTATATCACACACTGTT
>NC_136983.1:22941562-22996562 GCF_032717465.1 Coenobita brevimanus
TGTCACTCTCACCGCCTGGCTGCTTGACAATGACTGAGGTTGGAGGGAGCGGGGTGAGGGAGATGAAGCGACACAGTGTTGCCAATGACTTACCTCGAGAAAGCTTTGGCGACCCTATGACGCACCCAAAAATCACGCAAATCGGCCTATAAGTTTTTTTCTGACGAATATTTTTGTGCCTAAACCACGCGATTCGAGTGACTGTGCAAGACCTAATGCAAGGCGACGTCACGCGAATCGAGTGAGTGTGTCTGGGAGGGTTAAGTGCCTTAATTATGCTGGACTAGGTAATCTTAGCCTCCAACCCCTATACCCCGAAGGGAACAAATGGTATGTGAAGCTTTAGTTTCTTTTTTCTTTTTTTTTTTTTAGCTAAAAAAATCTCAATTACACTCACACACTTGCTCGGTCTCACCTGTTCTGGCTCTCCCACTCTCATAGTCACTGTCATTCCTTAACAGTCACTCTCGTTCTTTCTGCCCTTTATCCTCATATTCACTTACTCTCACATCTTCAGTCAATCACATATTCTTACTTCCACTTATTCCATTCATCTATTCTTTTTCATTCGCTTATCTGGGTCACTCTCTCTCTCTCATAACTTGCTTGCTTTTATACTCATTCTCGCTGACCCTTTCCCTTACTCATTTATTCTCATCCCTTGTTGCTTGCTGGAATCTTTCGATTCGGCAAGCATGTTGGTCAGTTCCGTATGTTTGTTGCTTGCCGGAATCGAAAGATTCAGCAAGAATGTTGGTAATTTCCGTAAGTTTGTCTGTCTGTCTTCCTGTGTATTTGCCTAATAGATTGTTTGCTCTCTATTGATCACAATATTTCGCTAACAGTTCTGAAAAAATAATCAGAAGGTAGACATCCATAATCTCTGGAAGCTGATTGTTTTTCATTGAAAATATGTCAAAGGCCCTGGGCTGGGTAGGGGGTTGAACCCCCACAATGGCCGTGGGCCCAGAAATCGTCGGGACCGAGTGGCCGGTCCAGGCACCATTTTTTTCAGATTTCGAAAGTCGAGTTTTTTTTTTTCTTACTAAATTGAATAGAAACGTCTGGCGCACCTGGTAATGTAATTTTTAGCTTCTTAAACCCATCCTAGGCTTTGCAATGAAGCGCCTCACACACTTTTTGTCATTTTCACTCTCCTTTCACATTGTCACTCATTCATGTTTCCTCAGGTCCGATACTCATCCACTCAGTCTTTCTCTCGCACCGTTGATCGTTCTCCCACCCACATTCATTACCTCCTCCAGCGAGGTTATGTTTTCACCTTGTCCGTTTGTTTGTTTGTTGGTTGGTTGGTTTGTGAGCAAGATAACACAAAAACTGCTGGACGGATTTCCAGGAAACTTGGTAGAAAAATGGGCCTTGGCCCAGAATAGACTCCATTAAATTTTGGTGCGGATCCAGAAAGAGGTGCGGATCCAAGATTTTATTTTTTACTTTCTTGAACATTGCATGATAGGGCGTTTTTCAACATTTTCGTAATTTTTAAGTGAATATTGCATGGATCTTGATGAAAAAAAAAAATCTGGCATATTCAGGATGTTGGTATCTATGAGTATGTACAGTTTGGCGCGGATCCATAAAAAATTCCGGATCTATCGGATTTAAATATGCTTTTATAGGGGGGTAATGTTTTTCCAACTGCCGTACAGTAACAAATAGGGCTTGACTGAATTCAAGGCAGCTGCATGTTCGGCCTTCGCGGAGGTATGCGCTCTACTGAATGGCATTCTAGTTTAATATGTCTTAAACCATTTTCCACTAACTTGCTTATTGTTACTGCATCCATGGACCCTCTGTTACTCACTCTCTAACTGCCATTCACCCACTCATTTGCACTCATTCACTCTCATATTCTATCATTGCCACACTCACTCTTAGATTCTTAATCCCGAGTTCTTTGTCTCTTACAGTCACACGATTTAATTTACTTATACACTCGCTCACATGCATATCGTCATAGTCGCGCACTCACCCACACGTTCACATCTCTCATAGCCTGTTCACACCATCTCTTTTGATCTCCTTCCAACTCTTGCGCTTTTTCACCCAGTCTTACACTAACACACTCACTAACCATCTTGTACATTTACTTGTCTCTCGTTCACTCTTACATTCTTAATCACACTCACTTAAATGATAACCCGCTCTGAAACCTGAAGTCCTCATGAATTTCTTTCACTTTCCCTTTGTCACTCCTTCGCTCATATTCTCTCACTCTGTCACTTCTAAACTATCAATCACTTACTTTCACACTTTTACTCACTCTCCCATTTGAATGTTCACTCAGTCCAACTCACATTCTCACTCACTCTCTAACGTTCATTTCGTTCCGTTTTCTCAGTTCATCTTTTATAGCTTATCTGGGTAGCAAATGAAAGACCTTGACTTCGATTCTCTGGCCGGTCAGACTGTCAGGAAAAGTCTATTTCTCCCTTGTCCTTGAATACTCAGCAGTTCATTCAGGGACCGGGCTATAATATCGCTGGTTGCCTTTCTCACTCCAGGGGAAAAATATTAAAAAGAGAAAGATTGTCTGCCTTATTCATCTTTATGCACTCAATCAGTGATAATCTTAAGCATTTTTTCTTCTCTTTCTCTTCCCGCCCATCACGTGCTTTCTAATGAATTATCGTCTGTATCTGGTCTTTGTGCCCGATATGTAAGCTGGGAGTGTGTCAGGCATCAGGAGTCGGAAGTGTGTGCTGGACATGTCAGTTATTAGGTGGTGTCAGAAACGTCGAGTGTTGAAGTGTTAGGTGGTGCCATAAATGTCAGGTATGGAAACATTAGGTGTCGGTAATCTCAGGATCCGGAAGCATTAGGTGTTGAAAGTGTCGGGTGTAGGTTTCAGGTGTTGGGAATGTCAGGTGTTGGAAGTGTTAGGTGCCGGTAATATCAACTGTTGCAAGGGTCGGGCATTGGAAGTGCCAAGTGTTCGAAGTGTCAGAGGTTGTAAGTGTTAGGTGGAGGAAGTGTCAGGTGAAGGAAGTGTTCGGCAGAGGAAGTGTCTGGTGGAGGACGTGTTTGGCAAAGGAAGTGTCTGGCAGAAAAGTGACAGGTGCTGTATGTCTCAAGCAGTGATGGGAACCGCGAACGAAATTTCACATCTGCAAACGCAGATCTTCAAACTCAAACCATTACCATCCGCAGCTGCAAATCTGCAAACTTTTTGAAATTTGCAGTTCCACACATGCAAACGCAAACCATTTGTATCCCTTTCATTACCACGGCATCAGTTTAATTTTGTTCTGGATATCATTAGAGGATTTTATTAGGTTTAGGATGCTATTTTTCATAACCAAGAGGTTAAAAATCATCTCTAGCTACTCATCCACTACAATTACATATTATCTTTTACTCCTCTGATTAACAACAGGTGTCTCTATGAAGTTCAGAAATTTTCTGTATTACTGAATGGGAAAAAATTATATTCATGGCAAAACTAAAATATATGCAGTAACCTCCCCAAATTAGTGAGGTTACGTTCCAAAACCCCTTACTAATTCTTGAAATTCGCTATTTTTTTACGCCTTCTTGAAAATGGGTAGCCTACGAATCGCTGATACTGCAATACATTACCCATAAATTAACGTTTCATGTTAAATCTGTTTCCTCGTTGTTTGTAGCTGTTCGGCTGTTTGATTCGTCAGCGTATGAGAGGAAGGGACTGTCCTAAATGTTTAACTAAACCTAACCTAACCTACTTCAACTGTACCTAATAATTTCACCAAGCCTAATCTAACGTATAGTTGGGAAATTAGGAAACGAAATCCACCTTTCAGTATGTAGAGTTTCTTCCACTGCGCCCGAAACAAACAATCGTAGGTATGGCTTAACGGCTTAACCCCATCAATGGCTGTGGGTTCAGAAATTTGCGAGCTCCCTGGCTAGCCCCGGAACGGTGTTTTAAGAGTTCTAAAATCATCTTATTTTCTTACAGATGTGAAGAGAATCGTCTGGCGCAACTAGCAATGTGAACTTTAGCTTCCTAAAGCCATCTTGTGATTCGCTATGATTCGAGGAAGAATTAGAAAAATTACGGTGTATGTGCCATATGGGCGAAATCATCTGAGATTATGTGACTGCCTGCCTGCTTGGATGGTAACGTAGGGTCGTGTAAACATACCAGTGACCTTCGTTCCCTCCCCATAGTCGTTCAGTTTTTTCTTTAACTTGTGCTAACTCGACGTCACTTACACCGGTACAGTAAAGAGTTGTTCAGTGCCGGGGACTATTAAGGGGTTAATGCAATACATTACTGCTTGCATTAATACTCTCTCTTTCACATATACACACAAAAACGAACAAAAGAATGAGCACTAAATGCACGTATAACTTTCAGCGGAAAGACATTACCATATCAATTCATATTCTTCCACTTTATCGTCTGTATTTTTCCGACTATTTTATTATTATTATTATTATTATTATTATTTTAGGAAGAACTCGCAAATCAGTGAAGTTAATTATGAGTTTGGTATTTATAGGGTTCTGTAATATTTTAATTATTATTATACTAGTATATTATTACAAAACAGGGCTAAATCATTCACGGTTGCAGATGACTTTATTACACTTCACAGTCCTCATTTGACAAGTTGACACCAGTCCACCTCTATTTCCCGGCTCTAACCTCGTTCTTCACTCCAGCCACAGTCAGGCTCCTCCAACAACTGAGACAGCTTCAACTTTTTTTTTTTTTTAAATAACAGAACAGTGGAAGGAAAAACAAATGAATTAAAAAAAAATCCATACACCAGATTACTGGTGTTCTCTGTTCATAAAATATCTGAAACAGTTAGACCTGAACAGCTGTGGGTTGAAGTTTGGAGGGAAACAGCTCTGGGGAAGCGAGTTCCAGAGAGATGCATTTCGGGGAATTAAAGAATTTTGATAGGCAGAAGTTCTGCAATATGGCTGAGTGACATTCCAGTCATGAGCGCTACCAGATGCTCGTGTAGCACGAGGGAAGGCATGGAGAGGTGGCACTATGGACGCAACATCGTCTGAGCATTTGCCATAAAAATATCTGTAAAATAATGTAAGAGAGGCAACGTTCCTTCTTACTCGTAGGGGAGGTAGTTTATTTGTAGTGGCAGGGTTGTTAATAACTCTAACAGTTTTGTTCTAAATTTTGTCTGGTTGTTTTAATCCAACCTCTCCACAACCATTCCACAAGGGTGAGCAATGTTCAAGCTGAGAGCACACATGACTCATAAATTATAGCTAACTGCTCGTCAGTGAAGAAGTTACAGACCCTGTACAATAATCCAAGTTTCTCTGAGGCGGGTTTAGCAAGTGATCTAACATGAGAGGTCCAGCTGGGGGCAATGTTAAGTGAGACGCCGAGAATTTCAATACTTTTGGAAATGGGAATATTAGTAGCACTGAAGGTAATGTACGAATCTGGCAATATCTGTCTATTAGTAAATTGTATATATTTAGTTTTACTAGCATTAAATGAGACAAGGTTGTTTTGTCCCCATTCACTGATCGTAAATAGGTCTTGATATATGGAGATGGCTGTACTGAGTTGAGAGGTAGAGATATTAGATTTTGTAAATGGGTGTCTGAGTGTGAATGAACTATGTAGTGTTGAGTCATCTGCATATGAGTGGATGGGATTGTGGGTGACAGATTAGAGATCATTAATATGAACCAAGAATGGGGTTGGAGCCAGCACTGATCCCTGCGGCACGCCGGCGTTAATTGAGTGGAAATTGGAATATACATCATCTACTCTTATTTTCCTGTCACTAAGATATGAAGAAATCAAAGGAACAAAAGACGTTAGTCCATAGCAAGGGAGTTTGGACAGCAGGGAACGGTGCCATACTCTATCGAAAGCTTTAGAAATATCAAGAGCTACTGCATGAGTTTCTCCATGTAGGTCAATTGATTGATGGATGGTCCATGTTGCCCATCATAAAAACAAACCGCTCGGAGTTCTCAGGGGTCAGGCTGGTTTGTGGGCAGGTTTTATGTTTGTGGAAGTGCTTCCTCAAAAGCAAAACCGCAAAATTTGTCACAAACGCAAATCCGCAATGGAAATAACACTTCTGCAATTGCAGAATTTTCAGTTTGCGAAAGTGATTGCGGAATTGCCCAGTTCTGGTCTCAGGTCTTGGAAGGGTATGTTGTTGGAGTTGTCAGGTAGTGGAAGTGTCAGGTGTTGCAAGTGTTAGGTGTTCCAAGTGTCATGTGTTGGAAGGTTAAGTTGGAAGTGTCAGGTGATGGAAGTGTTAGGTGCTGGATGTGTCACGTGTTGTAAGTGTCAGGTAATGGAAGAATTAGTTTTTGGAAGTGACAGGTGGTGGATGTGTCAGGTGTTGCAAGTGTTATGTGTTGGAAGAGTAAGTTGTTGAAAGTGTCAGAGTGGTGGAAGTGTTAGGTTTTGGAAAGTCAGGTGTAGGAAGTGTTAGATGTTGGAAGTGTCAAGTGATGGATGCATCAGGCAGTGATTGAAAGTGTCAGGTGTCAGTTGGTGTTGGAAGTGTTACCTACAGTAGCATGATTTGAGGCTTCTTCTGAGATAAGGGTCGTTTTACAGGTAGCACAGGGGGCTCAGTAGTTCCTTTTCTTCAGCGATTTAATTTGTGTACTGTATCAGCATTCTCATGTATTTTATTCACAGAGTTATGACATAGTCATAGTTGGCACCAGTAAAATACGCTATATGAGCTCGTGACGAGCGAGCGAGCGTTTGTACATACGCCTATCATCACAACTTTATCTTGGTGTAAACCTTCAGCATTTCTGCTAAGGTGGTTGAACAATAACAGAAGAATAATTGAGATAAACTATTTAGTTTCTCACGTTTTCTCCCTCGCTCACATTCTCTCTCTGCATTTGCAAATATCGAAGTGCAGTAGCATTTATCACAGGCGCAATGTTGAGTTCTCTGCTCCCGACTTGCCGTGTCATCAAACTGCATCGGTAATTGCTTGGCTATTGATCGAATGATAAAACCCAGAAATGGGTCGATTACCTTTACTGATTTCACCCTCTAAACCTAGAATAAAAGGTCAAGTAATATTATGAGCATAATATCCGAAATTTAATTGTTTGAATTCATGCAAGAAAACATAGTGTTATAACAGGAAACCTTTTTTTAGTTCGATTTCATAGTGGAGCATGTCAGTTGAAGCCCTCGATACATTCCCTTAGAAAGCTGGAATTCCAAGGAGTTTCTTTGGTCTCATGAATAAATACTTGTAAACAGCTAAAAACAAAATTTATTCAATGTATCTACCATCTGCTGAAAGAATTTCTTCTCTATCTCACATAGAGTTTCTTCTCTATCTCACATTGCCGTAGGGCCGTGCTGTGTTGGGACCTCAGAATACCATTGCTGTCGGACAGTGTAGTGTTGGGCAGGGCCGGGACGTGTCGGGCCGCTCATTTCTCAACTGAATGTAAAGTATAAATCGCTTCGTTACGCTTGCTCACTTCGCTTGATGTGCTCGCTCGCTCAAATTAATAACATACAAGAGGGCAGTAAGTGAAATGTGAAGAATAAATTAAATGAAAGATTTGTCACGAAATCTTCAAAGCCACTAAAATTACTACCGTAATGCTGGAATCTTAGCTTAGGACGCTTTGAAGCATTTCTTTTTTCTCAGTTTATTTCCATGTCTGGAAAGTTAATATATATATATATATTTTTTTTTCGTAATGTCGAAACGAAAGCTGTACCTAACATAAAAGCGAATAATGAGCTGTAATATGAAAAACAGTTCGCTAAGGGAGAAGTGCTCGTAATCCATTTAAACCGATGTGAGTACATGCCTACGACTGATCATAAGATTTACTTTAACACTGTAAAGCAAACTGCCCTTATTCAACAAAAGTGGTTCTAAATGAGATATTATAAAGTGAATTTACCTTGCTGTTAGCCAGAGAAAATAAATCCTGTGTTCAGTTTTGGAGGAAGCACCCCGGTAATATTATCAGCCTGGAGTAAACTTCCGGCACCTCTCGTACTATCACCGGATGCTAGATATAATAATCATTTCCTTTCATAAATGATTCTGAATAATGAAAATATTCATTAATCTGTATCAGAATTCCTGTCAAGTTATAATCTATCTGTCTATCTATAGCCCAACGCCCTAATCCCGCAAAGGGTGGCCGCAGACAAAACGCCTCCAAGTCGCTCTGTCACCCACCATTTGACAACCCTCCCCCCAACTCACCCCCCCTCCCTCATATACCTCTCAACTCCATCCCTCCACCTCATCCTCGGTCTACCTCTCCCTCTCCCTCCCTCCACCTCACCTACATACACCCTCTTAGTCAGTCTTTCATTCTCCATTCTCTCCACATGTCCAAACCACCTCAGTGTATTTCTCCTAATCTTCTCAACCACATCCACATCCACCCCACAGCGTTCCTTCACTTCTTCATTCGTCAACCTGTCCCTCCACGTCACTCCACATGCTCCTCTCAAGTAATAATACATATTAATAATAATACATATTAACATCTTACTACTTCCAATAGTTTTCAAACAAGGAAAAGAATACAAAATCTCTTTACATGGATCCCGTCATTTTAGTAGCATCCTGGCCTCACAGATATTACGGTCGTGTACTAAGTGGTTTTATGTGGTTTTGTAAATTTCATTACTCGTCTTCCTTGGCGATTTATTTTGTACAATGCACCCAATGAATTACTGTATTTTACTCGAGCATATTATTTCGTATCAATTAAAACTATATAGAAGTTATAAGAAAAGGATAAAGTGTACCATGCTAAACTAGAAAGACCCAGAGAGTGTTCACTTGTGCCAACGGAATTTTAAAAAAAATATGATCTACTGCTGCATTTCCTCCTTTCTACTTAACGAACACTTTACTAATCTCATGTCCACATAATTCTACGATCTTAATCTGCCCTGCTTTACAGTTTCAGAGATCACGTAATCTCCGCCAACGCTAGTAAAATTGTATGATTTATTCCTGCATCCAGATCCGGATCTACATCATAGTCTAATCAACTCCTCCTGCCCATCAATCAACCACATTTATCTAGAATCCGATAAAATATTTTATACTGTACACATCTAGAAAGATACGGAACCTCTGTCCAGCTTCGTTGCTAAGGTAGTAAATTGATGTAGCAGAAGAGCTACGAAACCATAGATCTCACCTAAAACAAGACTCATAATTAGGTTCTGTTTTGGTGAGGCGATGTAATGAATTGAAATTTACCCACCAAGGTAACCAAAAAAGAATTATGTCAGCCACTTACAACGTTATTTAATAATTCTTTTTTATGCTTCGGAGAAGTTTCAGACGCGTGGAGAACAGCGAACATACTACTCATTTTTAAAAAGGGTGATAAATCAGTTGCGTCGAATTATCGTCCGATTATTCTTACATCAGTTGTTGGTAAAATGCTAGTCAGTTTTAGCTAATAAAATTAGAGAGCACCTAGAAAGATTTTATCTCATGAATGAAAGGCAACAAGGATTTTTGTAAGACTGATCCTGCCTCTCAAAATTGTTATCATATATCTCGGAGGTCTATGAGGCAGTAGCTTGCGATAAAACTTATGATATAGTTTATCTGGACTTTAGTCACGCATTCGATACACTTCCACACGAAAGATTAGTTAGAAGGGTTCGAGCACATGGTATAGACGGCGATGTCTTAAAATGGATAGAATCCTGTCTGAAGGGACGAAAGCAGAGAGTGTGGACTAATGGTACTAAGTCGGATTGGGGATTAGTAACCAGCGGTGTTCCACAGAGGTCAGTATTCAGTCCCTTATTATTTATTATATATATATAAATGATCTAGACTTTGGTATCACATCTAGCTTTACCAGATTTGCCGATGACACAAAAATATGACGTATCCTTAAATCAACTAACGGGTGTCTTAACTTTCAACAAGGCCTCAATATATTGTCTAAATGGTCTAAAAATTGGCAAATGGAATTTAATGTTGAAAAATGCAAAATATTTAACGTAGGCAAGATCATAGGAGATATTAAATACTATCTATCTATTGCCAGACGCCTCAATCCCGTTTGGGGTGGCCACAAACAAATCGCCTCCAAGTCGCCCTGTCCCCCGCCATTTCACTGCCCTGCTCCCAACTCACCCCCCCCCCTCTCTCATATACCTCTCCACCCCATCCCTCCATCTCATCCTCGGCCTCCCCCTCCCTCTTCCCCCCTCCACCTCACTCACATTCACTCTCTTTGTCAGTCTTTCACCCTCCATCCTCTCCACATGGCCAAACCACCTCAGTGTGTTCCTCATAACGCTTCCTATCACATCCACATCCACACCACAACGCTTCTTTATATCTTTATTCGTCAGCCTGTCTCTCCATGTGACTCCACAGGCTCCTCTTAAATAGCTCATTTCCACTGCTCTCACTCTTGACTTGTGTCCTTCCAACAACGTCCAAGCTTCACTTCCGTACGTTAGAGTTGGTATCACAATACTGTCATGTAGTAACTTTTTCACTTCCATGCTCACTTCCCTGTTTCTTATCACTGCTTTCAAAGAACCAGCAACCTTTCTTCCCTGCTGTACCCTTTCAAGCACTTCACCCTCCAAACCTCCATCCTTACTCATCACACTACCCAAATACTTAAACGTACTCACATTTTCCAATTCCTCACCATCCAACCTCGCAGTACATTCACTGACTTCACCTCTCTCAAAGACCATCACTTTACTCTTCCCTACATTCACCTTTAGATTCAGTTTCTTACACACTCTCCCAAACTCATCCACCAAGACTTTCAGCTCCCCTTCGTCTTCACTCAACAACACAGTATCATCTGCAAACAACAGTACAGGGGGTTTCCAAATACTATTCTCTCTCACCAGGGCCACTCCAACATCCACTACCCTACCTTGTACCTCTTTTATTACCCCATCCATGTACAGATTGAACAACCATGGAGACATGACACATCCCTGTTTCAACCCAACTTTCAAAGAGAAAAATTCACTTAGTTCACCATCCACACGCACTGTAGCCTTCGCACCATCGTACATACTCTTCACAGCATTCAACAACTTCCCATCTACTCCATATATTCTTAACATTTTCCACAATCCTTGTCTATCCACCATGTCATATGCTTTCTCCAAATCCATGAAAGACGCATACAACTTATTTCCCTTCTCTAGAAACTTTTCCACTAGAGATCTAAGAATGAATATCTGATCTACACAACCTCTTCCCTTCCTAAAGCCTCCCTGTTCTTCTCCAACTAATTTCTCTGTTCTTTCTCTAACTCTGTCAGTAAGTATCCTACCATACACTTTTTCTATTATACTAAGAAGACAAATGCCCCTATGATTACCATACACTTCTTTTTCCACTTTTCCTTTGCACAAGGGAATAATCATACCTGACTTCCAATCCTCCGGGACTCTACCTTCCTCCCAAGCCAATCTGCACATCTTCCACAGCCATTCTACTACTATCTCACCCCCATGCTTCAGCATTTCACCACACACTCCATCATTTCCTGGGGCTTTCCCCAATTTAACTTTCTTCATTGCTTCCACAACTTCTATCCTACTCATTTCTTCCTGTCTTCTCACCCCCCTCCTTCTCCCAGCCATTCCCCAGCCACTTATACTCGCATTACTTCCATCCTCTATGTTCAACAATTCCTTAAAGTGTTCTCTCCATCTGCTCACTTTTTCTCCCTTCTCCACTAGTAATCTACCTTTTTTATCTTTCACTCCCCTACTAACTTCACTTTCACCCTGTCTTACTCTTTTCACCTCTTTCCAGAACATTTTCTTACAGTCCCTCCACTTTACACTCAAATTCCTTCCAAATTCTTCATCCAATCTCTTCTTACTCTCTTACTAATCTTTTCACCTCTCTCTTTCTTTCTAAATATAACTCTCTCTTCCGCCTCTCAACTTCTTCCACGCCCCTATTTCTTATCCATTCATTGTATGCTTTCTTTTTTTGTGCCACAGCTTGTCTCACCTCTTCAGTCCGCCACGCTGTTCCTTGCACCCCCCTCCGTCTTCTCTTCCTTCCACACACCACATCACATGTTGCACATATTTCTTCTGTAAATATCCTACACACACCTTCCACGTCTCCCATCTGCTCCAATTCATATTTGCCCAATCGTTCCTCCACTTCTCTCTTATACTCTGCCTTTTTCTCATCCTCTTGTAACCTTTCCACTCTCCTTGCAACTACTCCTTCCTCTCGTCTTTCCCTTCTTCTATTCCTCCATCTTACTTGAATCCTAATTCTGGCCACCACCAAGTAGTGGTCAGAAAGTCCACTCTCCCAACCTCTATAAGCTCTTGCATCCATTACACATCTTCGCATCCTTTCATCCACACACACATAATCAATCATTGCCTTCCTTTCCTTCAGTTCACCACCCACCCTTCTCATCACTCGCCATGTATACCTGTGGATCATTTTATGCCTGAAGAGGGTACTGGCTATCATCAACCCCCTCCCAGCACAAATGTCCACTAACGCACTGCCATTCTCATCTATCTCAGCAGGCACACCCCACTCACCAACTATTCCATCCACCTTCACATTCCCAACTTTACCATTCATATCACCGATCAAAAACACTCTCTCATTCCTTCCAAACTTTTCCATGCACACTTCTACATTTGTCCAGAACTCTTCTCTCACTCTTCTAGCACGATCTTGCTTTGGCGCATACACACACACAATCGCCCACATTTGTATTCCAACTTTCAACTTTACCCACACAATCCTTGACCCAACTGATCCATACTGTCTTATGCTCGTCTTCCATCTTTTACTCACAACAATACATACTCCTTCCTTTGCCCTCTCATTCTCACCTACTCCTGCAAATATACCTCATCCACTCTCCCATTCTCACTTACTCCTGCACATATACCTCATCCACTCTCCCATTCTCTCACACTTTCTCCTCTCCATTTTGTTTCAGTTATTCCACATACATCCACTTTCGCACCCTCAAGCACCTGGACAATCTCTCTCTCTTTCACCTCATCATTCGCTCCTCTTACATTCCATGTACCCATTACCAAGTCCTTTGTCCGGTCCTGGGTCGTCATCGGTCAGTCCTTGTCCGAGGCTTCTTGTTTGTTTTTTTAGTTAGTTGTTTTCCGGGGAGGGGCACTAACACTCCGCCAACCCTTTTAGTCGCCATTTACGACAAGCAGGGATACTGGGGGAGTATTCTTGAAAACCCCCCCTACCCCCAGGGGTAAAGACCTTCAGCCAAGGCAACTATGTATAAATGTGAGGAATAAAGCAAATAGAGTCCAAGAATTTATATCGCAAAGCGTGAGCAGTAGAACTTCTTTATTTAGCATTAGTAAGACCACATCTAGACTACTCCGTGCAGTTTTGGTGCCCGTGCTATAAAATGGAGATCAGTTCGTTAGAAAATGTACAGAGGAGAATGACAAGAATGATAGCTGATATTGGGAACTTTTTATGTAAAGACAGACTAAAAAAAAAAAAAAAATGCACTCACTAGAAAGGCGCAGAGTAAGAGGAGATTTAACTGGGGTGTATAAGTGGATGAAGTTAATAAATAAGGAAGATATTTAAAAGGTACTAAAATATACAGGATAGAACTAGAAAGAGTGGTTTCAAACTAGATAAATTCCGTTTTAATAAGGAAATGGGTAGAAAATGGTTTGGAAGTAGGATAGTGGTCGAATGGAATAAGCTTCCTAATGACGTAGCTGCTGCCCCTTCCATTGAGTTTCAATCATAGACGAGATAAGATGTTGATACGTCATGGTTGGATATATATATATATATATATATATATATATATATATATATATATATATATATATATATATAAATCTGCTGACATGAAGTAATTCATTCTTTTTTGTTTTCAGGCTACAGTATGATAGTCTATATTCTCCTTTCACCATCCATCCATCATCCAGTCCTATGTCGCCCCATGAGGAGCGTAGGAACCCGGGGCTATGCAAGTTGGTCCTGAGATTTAGGATGAGACAGACCAGCCTCGCTCATCCCTGAGTGGCATTACGTGAGCAATAAACCCCAACCACCCCTTGGATATAAACCTACACAGGCTCAATCCGATTGGAGCACCTTAAGTACCCACTAACCACCAGGCGCCATAATCTGGTTATCTGGTTACCATACAGCGTAGTAAATGGTTTTCTGGTGTACAGGAAACCATTTGGCTTGTCACTCAGTGTAGAGTTAACCATAGGCAGAAGGAAGAGGAAAGCATGAAGGAAAGAAAGACAGAAGAGGGAGTGTTCTCCTTTCATACTTTCCCATAAAATATCCACGACAGTTTTTCTGTACCGCGTGGTGCTCCTTCTGACTTTTTCCTGCCAGCCTCGGCTGGAGGGTTTGAGAGAGCCTTCTTCTTTACTACTTCTCAATCTGCTAGTCTACTTAAGCTTGTAGGAGCTACCTAGCTTTTTTTTTTTTATGCGAGGAAGAAGGAACCAATGGCCGCGGGCCCGCAATTATTGTTCCCTTCCAAGAGAAAGACAGTTCCAGAGTTGACCTGTTCCATATATGAAGGACTGGGAGTAACGGTTAACTCTTGCATTAGAGAGTTGGACAGAAAAGGGATGAGAGTTTGCTGCTAGACGGGTGCTACGCGCCCATTGTAGAGGTGGAGGAATGCATGTAGACAGTTCAGAGGAGCACTGACCATTGAAGTTGCGACAGAAAAGAGATAAAGATGCAACAGTGCGGCAAAGAGACAGAGGTTGAAGGGAGTCAGTAAGAGGAGGAGAGTTAATGAGATGAAAAGCCTTTGACTCCACCCTATTGAGAAGAGCTGTATGTGGGGAGCCTCCCCGCACATGAGAGTTGTACTCCACACAGAGGCGGATAAAACCCATGTATAGAGTCAACAGTTGTGCAGGGGTAAAGAAGGAACGGAGTTGGCTTAGCACACCTAATCTCTTGGAAGCAGATTTTACAAGAGATGTAATATGATCTTTCCAAGATAAGTCCCAAGTAAATAAAACCCCAAGCATGTTCAAGGATGATGCAGGATTAAGCTGAGTATTATTAAACGTTAGTGGGTATACCCGTGGAAGATTTTGTTGGGTTGATATGTGTAAAAGCTGAGTCTTTGATGCATTAAAAACAACCATATTATTTTCAACCCAGTCAGAGACACGAGCCAAGTCAGACATTTGGTGTGCCATAGCCTCATCCCTTGTTTGTTGAAGTAGCTGCTGAGATGGACGTTGCGGGAATCGAATGGAAAGGTGAAGGGTGGAGTCATCAGCGTATGAGTGGATAGGGTTAGATGTACAGCTCAGAAGGTCATTGATGAATAAAAGGAAGAGAGTTGGTGATAGGACAGAGCCCTGGGGAACACCACTGTTGAGAGATCGAGGAGAAGAACGATGGCCGTCTACAACAGCGGCTATAGAACGACCAGAATGGAAGCTATAGTTGAAGGCACAGATACAAAGATAGGAATCGAAAGAGGGCAGTTTGGAAATTAAAGATTTATGCCAGACTCGATCGAAAGCTTTGAGATGTCAAGTGCAATGATCAAGCTTTCGCCAAAGTCCCGAAAGGAAGATGACCAGGAGTCTGAAAGGTAGATGGGAAGACCGCCAGTGGAGCGTCCCTGACGGAAGCCATACTGACGATCAGCAAGAAGTTTGTGTTGGGTTGATATGTGTAAAAGCTGAGTCTTTGATGCATTAAAAACAACCATATTATTTTCAACCCAGTCAGAGACACGAGCCAAGTCAGACATTTGGTGTGCCATAGCCTCATCCCTTGTTTGTTGAAGTAGCTGCTGAGATGGACGTTGCGGGAATCGAATGGAAAGGTGAAGGGTGGAGTCATCAGCGTATGAGTGGATAGGGTTAGATGTACAGCTCAGAAGGTCATTGATGAATAAAAGGAAGAGAGTTGGTGATAGGACAGAGCCCTGGGGAACACCACTGTTGAGAGATCGAGGAGAAGAACGATGGCCGTCTACAACAGCGGCTATAGAACGACCAGAATGGAAGCTATAGTTGAAGGCACAGATACAAAGATAGGAATCGAAAGAGGGCAGTTTGGAAATTAAAGATTTATGCCAGACTCGATCGAAAGCTTTGAGATGTCAAGTGCAATGATCAAGCTTTCGCCAAAGTCCCGAAAGGAAGATGACCAGGAGTCTGAAAGGTAGATGGGAAGACCGCCAGTGGAGCGTCCCTGACGGAAGCCATACTGACGATCAGCAAGAAGTTTGTGATAGGAAAGATGCTTTAAAATTTTCCTTTTAAGAACTGACTCGAAAACTTTTGAGATAAGGATGTTAAAGCAATTGGACGATAGTTAGAGGGTTGGGAATGGTCACCCTTCTTTGGGACTGGCTGATTGAAAGCAAACTTCCACCAAGAAGGAAAGGTACAAGTTGATAGACAAAGGCGAAGGAATTTGCATAGGCAGGGTGTAAGCACGCATGATAGTCTATGTTCTCCTTTTACCATCCATCCATCATCCAATCCTATGTCGCCCCATGAAAAGCGTAGGAACCCGGGGCTATGCAAGTTGGTCCGGACATTTAAGATGAGACAGACCAGCCTCGCTCATCCCTGAGTGGCATTACGTGAGCAATAAACCCCAACCATCCCTTGGATATAAACTTACACAGGCTCAATCCGACTGGAGCACCTTAAGTACCCACTAACCACCAGGCGCCATAATCTGGTTATCTGGTTACCATACAGCGTAGTAAATGGTTTTCTGGTGTACAGGAAACCATTTGGCTTGCCACTCAGTGTAGAGTTAACCATAGGCAGAAGGAAGAGGAAAGCATGAAGGAAAGAAAGACAGAAGAGGGAGTGTTCTCCTTTCACACTTTCCCATAAAATGTCTACGACAGTTTTTCTGTACTGCGTGGTGCTCCTTCTGACTTTTTCCTGCCAGCCTCGGCTGGAGGGTTTGAGAGAGCCTTCTTCTTTACTACTTCTCAATCTGCTAGTCTAGTTAAGCTTGTAGGAGCTACCTAGTATGGGCCAACTGGCCTACTGCAGTTATCCTCTCTTATTATGGCCAAGTACTGCACAGTATATATGATTCGGGAAGGATTTCTGTTGTAAGAGCAGCAGTGCACGTGAAAAATTTTGTTGTAATAGGTGTGTGTGTGTGTGTGTGTGTGTGTGTGTGTGTGTGTGTGTGTGTGTGTGTGTGTGTGTGTGTGTGTGTGTGTGTGTGTGTGTATTATATTCATGTAACCGTGTTTTACATGATTTAGTTTTTAAACTTCCTTCTACCCTCAATTTTACCTACTGTACTTTAAACGTTTGTATGCTTTGTGCAAACATCATTTCATTTTGGTAGTTAATTCCTTTTATTGATGTATCTCTTTAACTAACATGCATCCTCAGGTCTCTGCTTCTGTTCAGCCACAGGTACTTGCGTCTTCTTATATTCCCTGTTCCTGGTGAAAGAAAATCTTGTTTGTCATTTAAATTCTTTACTTTGACGTATTTATCAACGATAATTTTATCTCTTCGGAATCTTTTTTCAGCAACAGTTGGTAAATTTGGGTGGTTCAGGCCGTCTTCGTATTCTGAATCCATGAACCTGTCTCTAGATTTTTCTTTTTAGTTAAGGATTTTTTATATAACTGCTACATACTGTACTTCATTTCTCGTTCTCTCCTTTCAGGAAGGTACTGTTGGCTTGAGAAAAACATTACAGTATGATCCCTGGCTAAACGTTATCCATTGTCACTGTCGTATAGTGCCAGAGATATGATGGCAAACGCTCTCTTATCTGTTGCAGTCAATCGTCATACAATTTTTTACGCTTTTTCTCTTTTCCGTCACACTTGCTGATAAAGACAGCGTATTAACCTAGAAAAGCACTCACAGAGTACATACCTCCGTCAATGCCATTTTCATTAAATAGGATCCGGATCCGGATCCCAGGAGATATTGAGTGGATCCGTCCTCAAATTTAAACAAAAGTTCCTTGACCCATGGCCCACTATTCCACTTTCTTTAATTGAGAACGTTTGGAGATACTGTGTGGGATACATAGGATCCGTATCCGGATCCATATCTGCCCCGAAATTTGATAAATTCTTTCTTGGCCAATGGCCCACCCTTCCACAAAATTTCATTGAGATTCATTGAGAACTTTTGAGGATATCGTGTGGACAAACAAACAATGAAACTGCCATAGGCAGAGCGCTTGCCGGATGGATCCCCCCCTCCTCCTCCTGCTCTTCCCCTCCCTTTTCCCCCCCTCTCCCCCTTTCTCCAATTTTCTCCCCCCCTCTTCCCTTCCCCCTCTCCCCCGTCTCTTCTCCCCCTCTTCCCTCCCTCTTCCCCTCCCCCGTCTCTTCTCTTCCTCTTCCCTCCCTCTTCCCCTCCCCCCTCTCTTGTCTGCCTGGTTTTCACCGGCGTGTGGGCAGTACAGCGCTTGTCGGATGGATCCCATTGTGTCTGCTTAGTTTTCACTGGCGAGTAGGCAGTCATTTGGCAAAAATTTTCACGCTTCATTGTGAAGCACATGATCGGTTTGGGAAGCTAAAAATTGCATTGCCAGGTGCGGCAGACGTTTCTCTTCGATTTGAAAAAAAAAAAAAAAAAAAAAAAAAAAACGCTTTTCGACAGCTGAAAAATTGCCGCCTTGGCCGCCACTGGGTCCCAAAGATTTCCGGACCCACGTCGCTTGAGGGGTTTCAACCCCCTACCCAGCCCAGGGTCTTTGACAGATTTTATTGGAAAACAATAGGCTTCCAGGGTTTATGGATATTTACCTTCTGATTATTATTATTATTATTATTATTTTTATTTATTTATTTTTTTTTCAGAACCATTGATGCAAAATTGTGACCGGTAGAGAGAGGACAACCAAACAGACGGAGACAGACACACAGACTAACATACGGAACTGACCAGCATGCTTGCCGTATCTGTCGATTCCCGCAAGTAACAAACACAAGTGAATACATAACGTTCTCCAACTTCGTTGGCGAAGGTAATACACATAACATATTGGTTTTAAAAATGTTCTCATTTCCGTCCACTTTACATCCTCCACAACCTTGTCCTCTTTCTCTCTCCTTCCTCCTCCTACTTCCTCCCTCCTCTCCCGGTCTCCTTCACAACTCGCCACCTCCTTCCTCCCTCCCTCCACCACATCCTCTCTCACCTTCCACATGAACTCACTTCTTCCTTTACCTCTCTCTCTCTCTCTCTCTCTCTCTCTCTCTCTCTCTCTCTAATATCAGCGGTGTTGCACCATTGAGCGTTATTATATTAGTATGGAAACTTGCAAGACTGTGGCTGAATCGGTAGAGAGGAAGCCTGCACTTCTAATGGACCCAAGTTCGAATCCCGGCTGGGGCGGGAAACAGTTTAACGATTTGAGTGCACCAGTCCTGTATGAAACAGCTCCAGCATGAATTCAGTATGGACGGTGGGTATTAACGACGAAATGGTGAGATGGGGAAGTGTATGGTATGTAGGAGGACTACTGGGCCTTGGGAATAGGCTGTGAAGCCTATGCCCAGAGTCGGACACACATACACAAAATATTGGAGCTTGGTGACCAGGTGTAAAGGTCGGTGGGCTGAAGGATCGGGTGAGTAGGTGGGCAGGTGAACAGGCAGGGTAGGTGGGTTGGCTGGGTAGATATTTGGTTGTGCAGGTGGGTGGGGAGTGCAGGTGGGTAGGTGGGTGGTGGGATAATAATCTATTGGGATTTGGTCCAAGGCGTTGTTGTTGAGTAAGTCGGGTGCATCTGGCAGAGGAGACCCATCAATTTCGGCAAAAAAACGCCCTGCAAGGCCGCTCCGTGCTGTGTACAGATGGCCCCTTGCGGCAGACAGCGCCTCGTCACAGCAAGGCACGGGGAGGAGTGTCGAAGTTTGTTTCCTGGACCGACACTGCAATTATCTCTCTTCCCAATTAACAGGGACACCATAAGAGTAGTAGGCTCCACATGACCCGGTTGTCTGGTTATAAGATAACTACCCACCATTGAAAATGGTTCTCAAGTTTCAGGACCGCTTTAGGTTTGTCAAACAATGCATAGCAGCGTGATGCAGAAAGAAGAGTAATAATAGTAACAGGAAAGATGGGAGAAATAGAATGAGTGGTGGGCAAGCACAGAAAAACAAGTATAACGGAGAAGGAAGAAGGAGGCAGTGGATGATGGTCGTCAGCACCTACCACCGGTCCGTGGAGTGAATTGGTCCATGGCAGGAATCGGTCCATGTAGGAAAATAGGTCCTTGGGGGTTATGTCCCTAGGAAAATGGGCCCTAGGAGCAACAGGTTCAATGGGTAAAAATATACCAGTATCTTTTATTGGGAAACAGGTCTATGACAGGAAGTGGGTCCGTGTGAGGATTCGGTGTTTCCCAGTAGGGAAAACATAAGTTCCTATGGGAAATTGGGCCCTCGGAGAATATAGGTCCTTGGAGAAAGTAGGTCCAAGAAGGAAGTAGGTCCAAGGGAACAATAGCCCCAGGGAAGGAAAATAGGCCAATGGATGGAAAATATGGTAGTGTACATGGAGGGACAATAGGGCCATTGTAAATAATAAGTCCTGGGGAAAATAGGACCATGAGAAAAATAGATCCATGGGAAAAAATAGGTTCATAAGGGAAATTTGCTTGAGCAAAAATAGGTTCATGAGAGAAAATAGGTCCAGGGGGAAAACAGGTCAAAGGAGGAATATTTGTGTAGGCATGAACTGAACGCTGGGGAGAAACATATGGGTCGGGGTTGGCACCCAGGGGGTGTGCTCGGAGACATGTTTACTTGCCGGTATATGTGATAACTGATCGTGAGTATCACCTGAAACACCTAAAGCACAGAATTCACAAAATATTTCATTCATTCTATTAAACTTCTGACAATATAATGTTATTCCTTCTCCAAAACACAGTCATCTATAGCCACAATAAACCCTGACGATATTATGAAACTATAAGGATGTGTCATGCGCAATAGAGTTTATGAATCATGTTCGTTTCCAGTGACCCCACTCACTAAGAAATCTATAAATAGCAATAACAAAGGTTTTATTAATTATTCGAATAAGCTTCGTAGAATGTTGGTTGCTAAAAATGGCAGAGCAAGCATCTCATGAAGTGTCAGAAGGTATTAACTTTGACTTTGTCGTTCATATGAATGCCAAATATGTCAGAGATACACACATACATTATTTTAGTAAATGCCGAAATTGTTACTTGTGTTGGGGAAGGGGCAGCGTCGAGCTACAACTTCAACCATCCTAATCACCTCCTGCCGTTCGCCTTTTCAGATAGGTCACATAAAAGTCGTGCGATTATCTTCATATTTTGATATTTACGAAAATTCAGGTCATTAAGGCAAACGCATGAATTCATTACAGATGCCTAGTGCAAAATGTCATTGTGCTACTGCCAGTGTGAAGGATGAGAGAGAGAGAGAGAGAGAGAGAGAGAGAGAGAGAGAGAGAGAGAGAGAGAGAGAGAGACTATTCTTATATATCAACCCCGTCCAGTAACTCCACAGTCGTGAACTGTGTAGTTTTAAGAGTAACAGACTGTCCTCTTCAGTTATGGCTGTACACAGTTGTCTCCACTACGAAGAGTTCTAATGAAACTGATCATCAACATGTGACACGAATTGCTGTACATTGTCATCCAAAGCTATCATATCATCGGGAATATTAAGACTAGCTATTATTTTTTTCTCTCTCTCTTGCGACTGGAATATTTCCCCCATGCTTCTGTAGGTGGGCTTGGATTACTGTATTGGATTTAACAGAACACGCGGAGACAGGCATGAGATTTTCAGTTTTCCTTACACAGGGTGGATCTAAGCACTTGGAAGAGGGTTCATTCACATCCCTCTTAAAATCCTACTAAAAGACACATGATTTACAGATTCTAAAGTTGCGTATTCTTTATTTGTTGCCAGTATTATGATTGAGAAGGACGAAGATTATCGTGTGACCACAGAAATGAGAAAGAGAGAAGGGGGGGGGAGTAACTTAGTGTTACATATATACATGGACCACACAGACCTTACGGTCCCAACGAGGTGGTCCGGCCTTAACACTAATACATACTCTATTCATAGCAATATGAGAAAAGGATATCGCACCAGAAAGCATTCTCCCCTACCCTCCCTTCTGCAATTGTCGTGTATGAAAAATTGACAAACAACTCCTTGCAGGATTTTAAAACCTGAAACAAATTTTAATGGGATAGGCAGAAAACAGAATAATGAAAGAAAAGCATCCGGGAGCCGAATGCTAATCGCCCGCCAGAATCTTCTGTTGGCCGAGTCCAAAATGTAGGCCGTATCTTGACACTCTGACGGTTTCATGTTGATAGCTCAAGCCGTTCATGAGATATAATGGTGCTAAAGGCGGGCGACAAAAACTACTTGACCTTTGGCAGGAATTTTGATGACAACCTTGACACTGAGTGCCCATTTTCGAACTCGGCCAAGATTGTGGCCGAAAGTTTCATGTTGATAGCTCAAGCCGTTCATGAGGAATGAAGAGAGAACCTGTATTTTTTACACAGGAAAAATCATCAGAGAAATTACCAATATGCCGGGAATCGAACCCGGGACTCTCAGGTGAGAGCCAGGCAGCATACCACTACACCACGACCAGGTAAAAGTTACCTCACGTTGTCGCAATCTTGTAACCAACATGAGATAGAATGGGAGCACACACACACATACACACACACACACACACACACACACACACACACACACACACACACACACACACACACACACACACAGAGGCAGGCAAAAACATTATCGCTTCGCCCTCTAAGAGCGGGCGATAACAATGGAAATGGAAAGGCTGAGCATTCAGTCTCACTATCAGTTTCAAAATTAACCCAATCCATGCAGTTTTAGTTTGATTGTCTACGTTTTCTACATAAAGATAGGTCAAGAAATTTCATTCTCAGCATTATTGCTTTAGTACACTATGCTAACGGCTACGTATGCATGTAAAATGTGTACATCTATTCATGTGCACTCAAATGCATAAGCTCATGTAGGCCTATGCACATACACTCATATATTTTCCTCGCATGGACGGAGTCCGACGAGGTATTGCTTTTGATCGAATTTGTTTGTTTGTTTGTTTGTGCTTGTTTGTTTGTGTTTGTTTGTTTCTTTGTTAGCAACATTATGGAAAAATGCTGAATGAAATTACATGAAATTTTTAGGGTATGTGGGCACTGGTCCCTAAAGAAAGTGATTGAATTTTGGAGGCAATTGAGTGACCTTGAAAGGTCAAAATCAAGGTCACGGGTTTTCACAGAGCTATAACTTGAAAACGGTTGAATGACCTTGAAAGGTCAAACTCAAAGTCATGGATATTCAAGGGGCTATAACTCGAAAGTGGATGAAGATAGATATTTACTCTTATCAACATATAGGAAATTCCTTATGGGCTTTTAACTGGTTCCATGACCTTTGACTGTGAGCAACCTTCAAAGGTCGAACTCAAGGTCACACATATTCCGAGGGCTATAACTGGAAACTCATTGAAGATAGACATGTTTACTGTCACCAAGATAGAGGAAGTCTCATATGGGCTTTCATTTGGCAGCATGACCTTTGACCTTCGGTGACCTTGAAAGGTCATACACAAGATCAAAGATTTTCCGAGAGGGTAAGTTGAAAACATTTGCGCCATTACCTTAGACTTTTATTATGCACTGACGTTGAGTGGCAGAAACGGTTCAGTTTTTAATAGCAATAAAATAACTGCTGTCGGGTGAGGTTTGTTGTGCCTGGCACCACTTGTTATACTTGTGTAGGGTAGAAAAGCATTTCATTGTCTCACGTCCCAAGAGAACAGCAATAATAAGTGTACGCTGGCTAATGCGATCCCCACACTTGTCACAGAAAATTTAGTCTGGTAGGTAATGTCAAAATCTGATCAGGGTTCGTTATTCTAACCTCGCCATCCCAGAGGCACGAAAATATATCTCTCTCTTCCAAGCAGGTTATGTTTTTGCTCGGGTTGGTTTGTTTTTCAGTTTGTTTATCTGTCTGCTTTTTAGCAGGATTGCTCAAAAAGTTATGAACGGATTTTGATGAAATTATGTGGAAAGGTGGTCCATGGGCCAAGGAAGAAGTGACTGAATTTTAGAGCGTATCCGGAGTATGCCTCACATTATCTCCAAAAGATCTCAATGAACTGCAATGAAATTTTGTGGAAAGATGGGCAACAAATCAAGAAAGATTTTATTAAATTTCGAGTGGATCCGGGTCCGGATCCAGATCCTTTATCCACGGATCAGGCTCAGGATCCTTTTTAATGGCACTGGCACTGGCGGAGGTATGCGCTCTCTGAGTGCTTTCTAGCTATCCGTATGCATTACACATAGATATGCACACTTTTAGATAGAATTACACATTAGTCTTCCTATCTATATAATACCGTTTGCATCAATATGTAGGTTACATCTAATCAATTTTTAAAGACATGGTACTGCTCTCTCCTGCAATCCTGGGGAGTTTGCTCCATGCATTTACAATGGACTGGGTAAAGAAGTTTTTGGCTGTATCCAGACTAGCCTTCCTAGCCTGGAGCTTCATGCAGTTTCTTTGAATTGCAGTCTCTGTAACAATGCTAAACAGGTCTCTTGCGTCGATATTACTGAAATCGTTAAGGACATTCAGTAAGCTGTTTTCTGATTCTACGTGTGTAAAAGATAAAAAATTTAGTTCCATAAGCCTCTCGGGATATGGTTTATTCATCAGGGGTGATGCAAATTTGGTGGCCCTGCGTTGCACAGCTACACGCTTCGCAACTTCCTTGACCAGATATGGCGACTTAACTACGCCCCTATTCTTGGTGTGGCATAACTATGCTTTTGCATAGAAGGATCACACTACCAGTGGAGATTTTGAGACCATGTGATATTATTATGCCTCGATCCTTAAAAACAGATGAAGAGAGGATTACTGCAGTAGGAGAGTTGGCCCATGCTAAGCAGATCCTTCGGGAGCAACTAAACTACCAGAATAAGACAAGAAGAGTAAAGAAGAAAGCTCTCCCTAATCATCTAATCTTTCAGCCGAAACCAGCAGGAAAAAGTGAGAAGGCATACAACGCAGGATAGACAAACTGTCCTGGACGGCCTATGCTTGAAACTCTCAATGAAAGAGGCAGCAACTGCATCACAAGGCAGCTTTTTCCATTTGTCCACTACTGTACTGCCAAAACAGTTTCTACCTCTTCCCCTACTAAAATGGAATTTAGATAACTTGCAACAATTACCTATAGTTCTATGCTGCATGTTAACTGTAAGTGCCTTGCTAATATCTCCCTAATATATTCCCTTCATCCACTTAAATATCTCAATTAAGTCTTCCCTTACTCTACGCCTTTCGAGCGGGTGCCATTTTAATCTTTTCAGTTTGTTTTCATATGAAAGACTCCGAACATCAGTATCGTTTTTGTCATTCTTCTCTGTACATTTTCTAACGAATTTATATCCACCACCAATATTGCACGGCATAGTCTAGACGTGAAATTATTTGCGCAAGATAAAATTTTAATGTTATTTTAGGTGTCCTATTGCTCACACTTTGCAAAATAAATTCTAGAACCCTATTTGCTTTAGCTCTCACATTTTCACACTCTTCCCTTGATTTAAGGTCTTCACCAACCACGGCTCTTTGATCCCTCTCGTATTCTAATTTATTATTATTTTTTATTAAGTTGTATGTCATATCTACGATGGTGTTGTCCACGTAAAATACTTTACAGTTCTCAGTGTTATATTCCATTTGCAAATTATTAGACCATTTGGACAATATAACGAGGTCTTTTTGAAGGTTAACATAGTCGTCAGTTGGGTTAATGATAGGTCCTATTTTTGCATCATCTGCAAATTGGCTTACACTGCTAGTGATTCCTGAGTGTATGTCATTTATATATATAATAAGGGACCGAGTACCGACCCCTGTGGAACACCAATGGTTACTAATCCCCAATCCGACTTAGTACCATTAATTAAAACTCTCTGCTTTCGTCCCTTCAGCCAGGATTCTACCCATTTTAAGACATCGCCGTCTATACCGTGTGCTCGAACCCTCCTAACTAGCCTTTCATGTGAAACTCTATCGACAGCTTAACTAAAGTCAGGATCAATAATATCGTAAGCTTTATCGCTACCTACCGCCTTACAGACTCCCGAGAAAAATGATAACAAGCTTGTCAGGGAGGACTGGCCTTGCATAAATCTACATTTACTTCTATTTGTAATGCTACATCTCTGAAGGTGCTTTTTAATTTTATTTGCCAAAGTTGACTCTAGCATCTTAAGTATTTTTCTTAGACTTACTGGACGATAATTCTACGCAACTGAAATTTCATCTATTTCGAAAATGAGTGCTACGGTCGTTGTCTTCCACGCCTCTGGAACTTCTCCTGAATTTTAAAAACTATTAAATAAATTGTGGGGCTTGCTGAATTTCTGGCCTTTCATTATCATAATTATACTTTCTGTTTTTTGTCCCACATTGCAATACCTGGCGTTTGCTTAGATTTAAGGGCATTTGCGATTTTCCTGACCATTCCGCAATTTTAAGGTTATTTTGAAGGCTAATTCTGTCCTCATCAGTTTACACAGTGTTGCCGAATTTTGCGTCATCAACGAATATTGAAATGTAGCCGTGTAACCCAACATCGATACCGATAATATGCACTATAAACAAAACTGGTCCAATCACACACACACACACACACACACACACACACACACACACACACACACACACACGGAGAGAGAGAGAGAGAGAGAGAGAGAGAGAGAGAGAGAGAGAGAGAGAGGGGGGGGATAGGGAAGGAGTGGATGAGGTGGAAGGTTAAAGGGGGAAGGAGAAGGAAAGGGGGTGAGTTTTGAGGGAGGCAGGAAGAGGAAGAAGAGGGGAGAGGGGTGAAAGACAGGGAGAGGAGGAAGGAAGGAGAAAGGGGAAAGAGAGGGAGAGAAGGAGAAAGAAGGATGTGGAGGGTGTTGTGGGTAAGAAGGATTGCAAGTTTTTAAAGCTATTTATTACTAAGCTTTTGAATAGTTTGTCTGTCAGTCAGGTTGCTGATACTGGGGAAGAAAAGTATAATGTGATATGGTGAGTGATAGCTCCGTTGACGGCAGGCAGTTTTGAGATGTCAAGTGGTGTTGAGGATATTCAGCATCTGTGGCTGGGTAACGAATTTTAATTGCATCCTGATATCCAGGATGATGGTGTGAGGGGAACCGAATCGTGTAACTCACCCCGACATGAAGTGGTATGCTGCACACCCTACTGTGCTGTCTTGCACGGCAATGTTTTCTGTCCATCGAGTTAAGTGGTCAGTGCAAATGAGGATAGAAGTAGGTTCAGGCTAAATGAAGCACGGGTGCACTAGTAGGGGTCAAAGTTATGTATTTTTAGCTGTTAGCATGGTGCTGTAGCATTTACACACTGGACGAGATCCGCAAATATATCCTTAGGGTAATTTGTTGGACAGACTTTTAGCTATATCTAATGTGTGTCTCAAACAAGGTTACAGAGGTTCAGATGAGACTCCCTTTCTGTGTCTCAGTACGTTAATTGATGATCGGAAAAACAGTCTTATCTGAATATGATTTTTTTTTTTTTACTGGAGTCTCTTTATTAACTAAATAAAATATAACCTGATTCCGAGATACGGAATGAGGGAATATTTTGCATCTCTATTTACTAATAAAATTTAAAAGATTTTGGAGAGAAAAGATATAGTGGGCAAAAATTATCTCGCCTGTATTACATTCATTTATGATATGCATGAAGAAATAAGCAAATCCAACAAACTAATTTACCTGCATGGCAGGGGTGGGGAACGTCCGGCCTCCGGGCCGTATAAGGCCCGCAAAACCATTTGATAAGGCCAGCGAGGCAATTCATAAATGCAACGGCCATACCACGTTGAGTACACCGCTTCCCGTCCGATCAGCGAAGTTAAGCAACGTTGGGTCTGGTTAGTACTTGGATGGGTGACTGCCTGGGAACACCAGATGCTGTTGGCATAACGTTCTCCCTATGTGTCAAGTGGGGTTGGTGGAGGATTAGTGCCCCTCCCTGTAAAACAGTTAACTCTAAGCCCTTGGCCACCCCGTTTGGGATACATGGCGTCTGGCAATGAATGAATGAATTTCATAAACTCATGAACAAATCTCTCTCTCTCTCTCTCTCTATATATATATATATATATATATATATATATATATATATTATGTACTGGGCTACAGTTGATTTTAAGTTGATAATTTTGTATGGCCAGTGAATGATATTAAAAATATCCTAATGGCTCTTCATAGGAGATAGGTTCCCCACCCCTGCTGTATGGGAAGGCTGGCGATGACACACCCAGACTAATGCTGTGCAATGACTGGAGAGCTCTTATGCAAAGAGGATACTGAGAAAAACTGGTGCAATTTTAAGAGCAAACTGCAAAAAGTAGTGAATGAATATTTGCCAAAAAGTATTTGTAGACAAGAAAGAGCACTCACAGAGTGTAATGTCCTCGCCCCAAATTTAGTCTAAAAGCCAGACATTTGACATTGACTCATCTTTTGCAACTCACACCATCTCTCATAGCTCTCTCCACTCCATCCCTCCATCAAATCCTCGATTACCCCATCTCACTCCCCATCTTCACTTCACTCAAATACAATATCATAAGCAGTCTCTCATTTTTCCTTCCTCTCCACATGGCCAAGCCAAATCATCTCAGAGTATTTCTCTTAAGGCTTTCAAATTCATAAACATCACAGCAGTCACTTCCTCATTTGTCTGTCCGTTTCTCCATGTAACTCCAAATGCTTCTCTCAGAAAACTCATTTCCACTGCTATTGCTACTGAGGTGTGTTCTCCCAGCAGTGTCCAAGCTTCTCTTCCATACATTACTGTAGAGATCACAATACATTGATATTTATATGCATACTACCATATTCCTTGTCACTGCTTTCAGTGAGCCAGCAACCTTTCTTCCCTGTTGTACTTTTTTGTGCATTTCATCATCAAAAATTCTATCCTTATTTATCACACACACACACACACACACACACACACACACACACACACACACACACATTCTCTCTCTCTCTCTCTCTCTCTCTCTCTCCTGTATATATATATATATATATATATATATATATATATATATATATATATATATATATATATATATATATATATGTTATGAGTCCATATTATAATTACAAATCATAATAGATAGATAGATAAATAGATAGATAGACAGCTCCATGCGAGCCTGGGAAAGGGAAATGATCTTGCAAGTTAACTGAGGAAATGTTGACGACACATAGGAAGTAGCAATGTCAGGGGATGATGTAGGTAGTGTGTCAGCGAGATAGCAGGGGAATAAAGCCTAGTGACATACACACATACTCACACACAGGTTTCTGGAACTTTCCAACCACAGTGTAACACACGTGACACGACCCCTGTTTCACCAGAATTTAGGAAAGAGAGCTCAGAAGGAGGCTAGCATTAGAACCGACAGGTAGTGGAGAGAGTGAACAAGAAAGAGGGGCTCAACTAGACTTACTTATTATATTGTCTCTGGAAGACATACCCTGCTTAACTTAGATTTCTCTGAAGATAATAAATTAAGATCAACTCCTGTATTCATCTTTAATTCCTACTACAAGAAATCGAGAGTGACAACTAAACCACAAAACTTCTCTACAAGTAACTACAAAGTCTTTTACGACATTATTTCTAAGTCTTTCATGACATTATTTGCTGGCAAGCGGAACTACGGACATCGTCTCCAAATCAAAAGCGAATTTCTACAAAAGCAGGCGAGACTCTACAAGATTAGCTTCAGTTCTACAGTGAATTCCTACAAAATACAGCCTACAATGCAAATAGCCTACATGTCTACAAAACAACTCTATAATCTTCACATAACTTCAAGCAGCAGCAAGAATAAAAAACAAAGCAAGTAAAGAAGAGGAAAAATCAAAGCAACAAGCAAACAAACCCCCACCACTCTCTCCTGCCTACCTCCATCGCTGATGCAGAGGTCAAGACACGCAGCAAAACACCAGAGCCACATTTATAACGCGACTTACCTTTCTTCACCCAGCTTACGCATCGCTACTCAGTATTCACCACAGCTACCAGTGTGGGAAGCCGACGTCACCATGTGCTGAGATGACATCACAACGCGAGTTTGCCACGCCAAGCAATGTGTGACACTCACCAGGCACTTCTCACCCACTACTCATTACTCATTATTCACATAGCTCCTACTCATACTCATTTATTTCCACAGTATTGAGTTGGAAATTCGACGTTCTATGCTGAGGTTTGCCTGTGACTACAGCTGTTAACCACCACAAGCACCAGGCCATGGAATTTCCTGAATAATATCGTCCATCAACACAGCACTAGAATTATCAAGAGATCTTAACCCTGCATTTTTCTTCCGAGATCGACTTTTGCATCGACACACCTCTACGATCTGTATCAAGTGGGTAAAATTATACTTACTCATTTCTTCTCAGTGCTAAAAATAGGTATATTCAACTTCTTTACTTATTTCCATATATACACTTATACACTCACTATCTATCATTTATTTCAACTGATTTACTCATCTATTTTGTTAGGACATAAATAAACAAAATGCGTATTTCATAACACCATATCTTACTGACAGGAATATTTTCGCCACCACCCACGTTAATACCAGATGACACACACTTAGCCACAACAACAGATTCACAATTAGGAGAGCACCAAGGCAACACACCCCTTGTACAAACCTCACTACAAATTAAAGACCAAGAAATAAATACGTCAGTTCTAGATGATGAGTGGGAAACCCCCTCTGATGTAGCAAGTGAGGACTTTGTTGCTGACTTGCACACG
The DNA here is from genome assembly GCF_032717465.1 of Coenobita brevimanus. NCBI lineage: Eukaryota > Metazoa > Arthropoda > Malacostraca > Decapoda > Coenobitidae > Coenobita > Coenobita brevimanus. The sequence continues at coordinate 22,972,487 of NC_136983.1, forward strand.
TATGCCAATACACTTAACAGGGTTCACCGTTCCGGCCGACTATATTCCACCATTCCCTCACACAACGATAAACAAGTCCAAGTTAAATTAACAGAGCAAACAGTGAAAATGAATCACGAAACAAATACCGCTGATCTAACAACCCCGCCCCATGTGTACGTGTACCATGAAGATAAAACTGCCCCAAAATTCTCTGGCACAGAAAAAGATCGCATTGATGTAATTTCATTAGTTAGTCAGTGCGAACAAATGTTCATCAAGCGCCACATACTCGATGAACAAGAGAAAATTGCCATTTTTTCATCTTGCATAAGCCAGGAAAGATGTCCAGCAAGCAATTTATTGCGATCGGACAAGCTCCTTAAAGCTAGGACATATGAATTTAAAACTGAATTTTTGAAGAATTTTCTGGAGGTATGAACTTCTTGCCAGGTATAATTCCAGAATTACATAAGATTGTAGATCTTGTAAGGGAGCACACTACAAACCATATGCTCAGTGAAATAACTGCTGATGTCTCCACAGTCAAAAGAACATTGTTAGTTACTTTGGAAAACTTAAACTGGATAACGGATGATGGAAAGATGTCCCCAGACCTCGTCGTGGACATCATTGGTTATGTAGCTGCCTTGTGTAAATTACCTGATAGGACCCTTAAGATCGCCAAGACGATCGCGTACACCCCAGGAATGTGCTTACTAGACTTAATGAACGAGGTAGAGATGCAGTGCAGTAAAGCAGGTATGGTCGACACACCCGCACATTCCAGTAGAATGAGAATACCTGAGACAGTATCAGCTGTGAAAACATCTACACCAACCCCAAACAGAGAACAAAATCAATCGCGACCCGAAAGCAGGCAGAGCAAACAACCAAACGTGACGAGGGCTCAGTCACAAACACCAGGCTACAGGCAGTTTCATAATTTTTTGCCCAGCCCGAGCAGGTCTCGCGCCATAAACAACACTACTTATGGGAAGTCACCTCGTAGGTCACAGTCAAGGGATAGGTCCGTTCTATGTCATTCTTGTGCAAAACCAGGACACACAAGGTATGAATGCTTTATCAAGGCGAAAGAGGACAAGCAAAAGACACAAGGATTTGGTCCTTACTGTAGGCATCATAGATACCAAGGGCACTGGACCAGTGACTGCAAAACAGTAGAAAAAATTGTCTATGTTCAAATCGGGGGAAGACCAAGTCATGACAAAAAACGAACAAACGTAAAGAAAAACAAGTCTAAACTTCACATAGGAGGCATGTTGGGAAATGAGTGTATCTTGATACCAGCTGCATGTGAGGATCAAAACGTTTCCTTATTTTTAGATACAGGCTCTCCAGTGAATTTAATAACACATGAAGAAATAAATAGAATTCTTAAAAATAAGAAGGTAACTTTTCTGGATGAAGCTGATTTAGATTTATATACGGTAAATGGAAAACAAATTACAGTGAAAGGTATGATAAGATTAAATATCAGTTTCACAGAGACTACAAGACCATTCTCTGCATTTTTCTATATCGTTGAAAACTTAGCAATTAAAGCTCATATATTACTGGGCTTAAGATCCATGAGAGCTGAGAACATAACCATACTCCCACAAATGAATGGAATAGACTTTGACAATGAATTCATAGAGGAAATACCATCAGAGCCCTCACCGATTAGTAAAGGAGAACCAAAAAGAATTGGTAATATTAAAGGCTTAAACAAACATACGCAAACAGATGAGTGTATAGATCCACTCCCACCACCAGCCCCAGCCTCCAGAATTAGTGACCCAGATAACAGTACTGATTTATCAGTTTTTCCAGCCCATCTCACCAATGATTTAGGTATACCACCTAATTCCTACATGAAAGTTACCATAAAGAGCAAATTACGGAATAGTACTGTTCTTGTCTTAGAAGAATTATGTAAAGTAAAGGGATTGTCAGTAGAAAACGCATTATGTCAGATGAACGACGATGGGCAAACTCAGATATTCATAATTAATCACATGAATGGGGAAGTTCAGTTGAAAAAGGGGACTTGCATAGTTAATATTGAAAAATGTCCCGCCCCTGTGAAGGAAATAGTTATAGCTGGAGTGACAAGTGACATAAAGTATACGGATAGAGAAAGAATAAAAGAGAATTTAATTCACTCAGGTGAATTTGATGAAGAAAATGATTTGTTAACCCTGCTGGAAACACACAGGGACACCGTAGCATTGCCTGGAGAACAATTAGGGTGTACTAACTTGATTAATCACAAGATTAATGTGCACCCAGAAACGCCACCAGTTTTCCTACCAGCCTACCGCATACCACACTCCCAACGTACACTTGCAAATCAGTATGTCGATGAAATGTTAAAACTTGGAATTATTGAGCCTTCAGTCTCCCCGTGGAATGCCCCCTTATTCTTCGTGCCCAAACGAAATGGAGAAATGCGTGCGGTAGTAGATTACCGAAAACTAAATAATCACACAATCCCAGACAGATTTCCCATGCCATTGTTAAGCGATGTTCTACAGAATATTGGTCCTGAGAATAATATATTCTCGACCATCGATCTCCTAAACGGATACTATCAGATTCCGGTATCTAAGGAGTCACGTAAATACACTGCCTTTTCAACAAACAGAGGCCATTATCAATATACAAGAATGCCAATGGGACTGAGGACAGCCCCAGGCACATTGCAGCGTCTTATGAATTACGTATTGTCCGGAATTTTAGGACAAGGAATATTTGTTTATCTTGACGATATTACAATCGCAACGAAGAATATTAAGGATCATCTCAGGAAATTAGACTTACTCTTACAAAAGCTTAGTGATGCTGGTTTAAAAATTAAGCTTTATAAATGCAAATTTTGCTTTAAGGAAATAAATTTCTTAGGTCACAAATTAAGTTCTAATCGTATTCACACCACTGATGACAAAATACAGGCAGTGAGAGATTTTCCTGAACCCACTACGACTGACGAAGTTAGACAATTTTTAGGTCTGGCTGGGTACTATAGGTCATTCGCAACACAGTTCTCTCATATAGCCTTTCCTCTATTCCAACTACTCAAAAAAGATGCTGTATTCCAATGGGAAGAAGAACAAAAAAGGGCATTTAACAATCTACAAATTAAACTAACAAATGCACCTTGTTTAGCATATCCAGATTACACAAAATCATTTCTTATTTGTACAGACGCATCAGTTAAAGGATTAGGGGCTGTACTGATGCAGGAAGATAAAAGAGGAAAAAATCAACCAATTGCATTTGCCAGCAGACAAACAAGAGGTGCAGAGAAAAATTATTGCACTACAGACTTAGAGGCCCTTGCAGTGGTTTTTGCATTACAAAAGTTTCGAGATTTGGTATATGGTTACTAAATCCATTTATTTACCGACCATAAACCACTAGTGGGTATGTTTAAAGAAAAACTCCTTTCTGAGAGGAGAGCAAGATGGAAATGTACAGTTGAAAACTACAATATACAAATTCATTATATACAAGGTAAAATGAACATAGTAGCTGACGCATTATCTAGGAACCCGAACACAATTCAGGTCGCGGCATTAGATCTCAAAGGAAATATCCCAAACCACAATGATATCGCAAAGGCACAAAGACTTGACCCAATATGGTCTAAAGTTATATACAAGTTAGAAAGTGGAGATACATACAATTACCCAAACTGCATGTCCCACTCGAACAATTCACAATGGTCAATAATACATTATACAAGATTAACTCTAAACAACCAAAACGCCAAAGAAATATTAACCAGTTGGTAGTACCTAATGACATGATACCCCAAGTATTACGAACGATACACGATAGCTCACATGCAGGACATCCTGGAAAGGAAAAGACATTCAAACAAGCCTAGCTGTTATATTACTGGCCTTCATTACGAAAAGATATAAACAATCATATAGACAGATGCGAATCATGTGCGAAACACAAAGGATACCCAATCACCCCTGCACCGATGGGTAATTACCCTGTACCACATCAACCATGGGACGTTGTCGCTGTTGATTTACTCAAGATGCCATTATCATACAATAATAACCTATACCTATTCGTAGCAAAGGATCATTTTTCCCGTTATGTCATTTTAGCTCCAATTAAAGATAAGACAGCAGAGACAGTAGCAAAGGCAATAACAGATAATGTAATATGTCGCTTTACTACCCCAAAGGTATTAATAATTGATAATGGAGGAGAATTTAATTCTGAGATCTTACAAGAAATATGTAAACAATACAACATCAAAAAGGTTAACGTTTTAGCCTATCACCCAGCATCGAAAGGTTGGTAGAGAGACAAAACAAAAAAGTATTAGATGTGCTACGACACATTCTCAGTGAAAATTATGCAAGCTGGGATGATTGGATTCCCAGAGTAGAAGCCTCAATTAATGGATCTATAAATAAATCCATAGGTGACACACCACATTTCATTATATATGGAAACTACCATATGAGCTCCTAGAAGGTGACAGTCTGCCCATATACAATTACGATGATTACTCTAAACTCCGTTTACGTGAATTTCAGGACACACAAAAGAGTCAAAAGCCAATTAACGATGTCCAAGGAAGAAATGACGGAGGCATTTAACAAGAAGGCAAGAGATTCACCTATCAGCTTAGAGACATTGTTTATGGTATCATTCATACGAGAGACAATAAATTATCCCCCAAATTTGAGGGCCCATACAGAGTAATTAACATAAAAGCAAACAAAGTTTTAATTAAGTCACTGTCAAGTGGCGAAGAGAAACAAGTTCATATTGACCATTTAAAACGAGTTTCAAGGGAATTATCACATAATTATTCAGCCTCGGATACAACCGAACAGGCGAACGTACCTCAAGAAACCAAGCAAGAAAACAACAATGATTACAAAAAGAAATTAAGGTCATATACCAAACAATCGAGCAATGTTATGAGTCCATATTATAATTACAAATCATAATAGATAGATAGATAAATAGATAGATAGACAGCTCCATGCGAGCCTGGGAAAGGGAAATGATCTTGCAAGTTAACTGAGGAAATGTTGATGACACGTAGGAAGTAGCAATGTCAAGAGATGATGTAGGTAGTGTGTCAGCGAGATAGCAGGGGAATAAAGCCTAGTGACATACACACATACTCACACACAGGTTTCTGGAACTTTCCAACCACAGTGTAACACAAGTGACACGACCCCTGTTTCACCAGAATTTAGGAAAGAGAGCTCAGAAGGAGGCTAGCATTTGAACAGAAAGGTAGTGGAGAGAGTGAACAAGAAAGAGGGGCTCAACTAGACTTACTTATTATATTGTCTCTGTATGACATACCCTGCTCAACTTAGATTTCTCTGAAGATAATAAAGAAGATCAACTCCTGTATTCATCTTTAATTCCTACTACAAGAAATCAAGAGTGACAACTAAACAACAAAACTTCTCTACAAGTAACTACAAAGTCTTTTACATTATTTCTAAGTCTTTCATGACATACAGTATATATATATATATATATATATATATATATATATATATATATATATATATATATATATATATATATATATATATATATATATATACCTAGGCTGCTTCCTCCAAGGAAAGGGAGGTAGCCGAGACAGGACGACACACTCTCCATTTACTCACCCATTTAAACACATTCATTCACATCTTAGCCCCAAAGGGGAGAACGGACAGATCCTCACCGCACCACACCGCACAAGGGTCAACTGCGCAATGCAATCAGTGACATCCGCAGCAGGGCCCGACAGCAGAACTGGTTTACCCCTGCCACATCATAACATACCCATCCCCTTACCCGCACCTGACCTGACTAGCTGATCAGACCAAATGCGGGAGAATATCCCCTCAGGGCTGCGTCATCACTTATTTATTCACAATTTCTCTCCATTTATTTCTGTCACGCACAGCCACTCTTCCTTGCTCAACAGACATCCCTCTCGCATCCAGCGCTCTCTTCACACTATCCATCCATCCTATTCGTGGTCTTCCTCTCAGCCTTACACCTCTCACATCAGATCTAGTTATCTTTTTCACCAATCGCTCATTATCCATTCTCTCCATATGCTCAAACCATCGCAACACCCTCTGCTCAACTCTACCATATATATATATATATATTTATATATTATATTCTCTCTATATCTATATATATATATATATATATATATATATATATACCAAGTAAGACACCTGCAGGCGATCTTGGACATCGCAACTTCCAGAACAGTAGTAAAATTAATGCAGTAAACACTCTCAACATAATTCAAATTTTCGGCCCACCTCAGGCCGTCATCAGGTATTACAATTGTTCTATACAGTCAGCTCAGACTTGATGAAAATAACAGAACTTTATTGAACCATAAAACTAAAAAACAAGTAATAAACAAGTAAAAAAGCAAGAAAATCAATCCTCCTCCCAGTATATTGATTTTACTTGCTTTTTTACTTGATTATTACTTTTTTTTTAGTTTTATGGTTCAATAAAGTTCTGTTATTTTCATCAAGTCTGAGCTGACCTAATCGAACAACTGTAATACCTGATGAAGGCCTGAGGTGGGCCGAAAATTCGAATTATGTTGAGAGTGTTTATATATATATATATATATATATATATATATATATATATATATATATATATATATATATATATATATATATGATGATTCAGCAGAAATACATTAGACTGAAGGATGAAACCCTTGGATATTTCTAACCCAAAACTTGTGCACTGTATAATGTGGGATATCCCACAGGTTTCATGCTATAGTTCAGATAAGTTGTTGTAGTAATGAGAACTAAGATGGAGTGTAGTTCACGCCGTTTTTTTTTTAACCCTTGTAAGGTAATCTGGGGTCTATTGAACCCCATGCTATTTTTCTTAGTGTTCTTCATATATTACTATAAGGTCTTGGGATATGGTTTTCCCTCTACCTTCCTGACTAGTAGACTAGTTTAGGGAGGTGATGGGGTCAGTTTGGGATCTGGCTCTATTTTCTTGCTAAAGGGCCTTTGGGGTCCAGTGGACCCCAGGTTACCTAACCTGTGATTTTTTTTCCCCATATATATCTTCCATACCAAAAAATTATTTATTATGACATGTGCTTCTCTTTTTACTTAAAGATACATTGGCCAATGGTCTACAGCATGCATTGATAGAAAACTGGTCGAACATATCATTTTTGGTATGGCAGCCACTAATTTTGGTTGGTATAAAATTTCTTAGTGTTTTTAATTTTCCTTACACTATTTTGTCACTTATATTTTCATACATTTTGCACCAAACTGAAGGAAAAGGGCTACAGAAATTGTGTTCAAGTGATTGTTTGAATAACTGTGGTGTAAGTATTTTTGGCGATTTTCTAAAGACTGGGGTCTGGCAGACCCCAGGTTACCTGACATGTTACTGGAGTTGTAGGGTTACCGTACAAGGGTTAATCTTTTATTCGCAAATGTGCAACTTTACATCTTTGTTTTATAACCTGAAAGAAAAGCTTGACATCGCCACTTCTGCCTCAGTACAGGACTCCTCACGTTGTACCACTGATAATCGAATGGGTTCCTCCATGCCAGGTCTCCGATATCCTCGCACCACACTAGTTTTTTTTAATGACCCCACAGGTAGGAAATCCTAAAGGCTAATAATTGGGGATAGGCTGGCCAGGGAATGGAGCCGCCACGTTCTGACACTCTGCTGAGATAAATGATATCCAAATGCCGAATCCATTTTCTGCATAAATCGCATGTGATGTTGCACTTCCAGTGACATATTAAGTAGCACCGTCTCGTCAAGCAACTGTTTGTAAAAGACTCCAGTCAGCCGGTGAGGTAGCAGATGTGATCCAGTAATGTGAATTCTAATTATTCCATCTCATACGGTTATTGAGTTTCATCTGGTGTTCTGTATGTACGGTTAAGTGAGGGTATGCATGTTGTGAGTGTTTAAAACATTTTATCTGGCAAATATTGTCTCAACTGTAATTTAAAATTTGCTAGTAAACTGAGCAGCAGCATCGTGGTGGCGTAAAATTCAGTGACAGAATTCCATCTATCATGGATAATTGTCTTGACACAGCACTTGAACCCTCTGATGATGGTACTGTATGGGAACATTAGGCTTAATGCAAGTATGTTCAAACAGCTGCAGTACTTCGCCAATTTGCTCTCCTAAGGTGTCCCTGTGCCGGTCGTTGTACACTTCAATATATGCTCTTGTGCAATCCCATTCTGTCTGGTCGGGCACACTCACCAACCTCAAGCAAGCAGTCGCCCCTGCACGGCTGTCCCGTGCAGTGTGCCGTTGTTTCCTTGAGACAGGCAATTCCTCGCCACAAAGAGGCATGGGGAAGAGTGTTGAGTTTTGGTTTCCAGTTGGACGCCACATTTCCGTCTCTCCACACGGTTAACAAGGAAACCATAGCAAGCTCCACTGCTCCCCGTTATTTGGTTATATGGTTACCACCCATGTTGGAAAGGTTTTCCTGGATTACAGGTGTAGAGTCACCTGAAGTAGAAGGAAGAGTAATAAAGAGTGAGACAAGAAGTATAGGAGAAACAGGGAGAGTGGAGGGCAGATACAGAAAGAGAATGATAAACATGAAAGAAGTAGGCAACACCGTATCAAGTGAGTGGATGGTGGACGTCCCAACCTACCACCACATATGCAGTAAATCGATGGGAATATCCTCTTTCCCACCGGCCATGATCTACCAAGATGAATATTTAGAGGTTTAGCAGTCTTGGTTAGGATATTATTTTGCGTCGAATTTTACAGCCTGTGCAGCATTACCGCCTGTATTCCTTCATGTTAGGCTGATAGCAGCATATTCAGCATCTGTGTGCTGTGGCGTGTTGTTTTCCATCTTGATATGTTACCTCACCCTGACAGACTGAAATAAGAAAAGCCATCATCATCATCATCAGTCAGAGTCTGTGAACTGCAGGACAAAGGCCTTTCTCATTTTATTCCATTATACCTGTGGCTGTTAGCCTGTTCCAACCAATTCCTGCGAATCTCCGATTCTCGTCTCGCCAACTCGTCCTTTGTCTGCCTCTTCCTCTCACTCCAGCTCTGTGTTGCCACTCATTTATCTGGTTGTTCATCTGTCTGTTTTGTGAAGGACGTGTTCTGCCCATGTCCATTAATATTCATTACCTTCGCCAAGGAGGTTATGCTTTACCCCTTGTTGTTAGTTTGCCTGTTGGTTTGTCTGTCTGTCAGTCTGATAATTAGCAGAATTACTCAAAAAGTTATGAACAGATTTAGATGAAATTTTGTGGAAGGTTGGTCCATGGGCCATGGAAGAAATGATTAAATTTGGGGGCGGATCCGGATCCGAGTCCGGCATATCCCACACAATATCTCCAATAGTTTTCAACGAATTTCAGTTAAATTTTGTGGAAAGGTGGGTCATGGACCGTGAAAGAATTAAATAAATTTTGGGCAGATCTGGATCCAGTTCCTACATCCGCGGATCCGAATCCGGGATTACACAAAAGTTATGAACAGATTTTGATGAAATTTTGGGCCTTGGGCCATGGAAGAAATTATGAAATTTGGGGGCACATCGGGATCCGGATCCGGAATATTCCGCACAATATCTCCAAAAGTTCTTAATAAATGTCAATGAAATTTTATGGAAATGTGGGCCATGCACCAAGAAAGAATTGATTAAATTCGGTGGCGGATCCGGATCCTTTTTAATGGCAATGACATTGGCAGAGGTATGCGCTTCATGAGCGCTTTCTAGTATTACAGTAATAATAATATCGCTTACTTTCATGTGTTCTCTTTTGATCTGTCCATGTTACCCTTAACATAATCTTTTCCCTTTCTCCCTAAGAGCTCCTAACATTTCGTTCCAAGGCTTGTGTTAGACTCCACAGTCACACTCCCGATTAGTATGTTAGAACAGGCAAGACACTCTGATTTTACAACCATGTTTTTGGCGTAATCGTAATTCCTACACGTAGTTACTTAGCCGAAAGCCCTCCGTCCCATTCCTATACTTCGCATAATTTCAATTTCACGCACTGGATCTGCCTGAACTACTTGCCCTAGGTACAGTCAAAGACAAAAGTCGTGTCGCGGTTTTGTCCTAAGTGCAAAGCGTGAAACAAGAGAGTTCTACCACAGTTATATATTCGTGGTTGGCTAGCCTGACTTTCTCATGCTTCAAACCTGCTTGTAATGGGATGACGGTACAAATCCCAGGATATTCCGAAACCTCAACATCGACTCGCAAGAATTGCTGATTCTGAATCTCGTATGAAAGAAGAAATGCAAACGGTCAAGCAATGATCGCCTGGCCAATTCATCTTACACCTTACCACAATATGTCAAGATGACTTACTGTACCTTGGTGTGGAGAGATCAAGCAACATGCAATCGACTATTAAGGAAATGAGAGGCGGAATGATCTTTATTTACTGGAAGCGATTCCTGAACAGACAGCTCAAACATATGGTGTAAGCAGAAGTGTAGAAAGGTGGATTAAGCGAATTTAGGAGAATGGCACAGTGGCGAACCGTTATCGTTCAGTTCGTCCTTGTGTTAGCGCATGATTACAGGACCAGGAAATAATCTCAGCGATGGAAGCAACCCCTTCAAGCAGTGCTTAAGGGACGAACTGGACCCAGAATGAAGCACACGAACAGTTGTGCGAAGACTTCGGTCGTCTGTGTTCGAACTCGACCATGGGACTCAGTTCACCACTTCAAAAAAAAAAAAAACTAAATAAAAGATTATCATAATACAGTATCTCTGTCCTCATATAGAATACTCAGTTTTTTATAACTGCCAAGTAATGTCCGTCCCAACTTATGATTATTAACATTAGTAAATATATAAGCTAAACTAATTAAGATGGAAAACTGACTGCCGGACACTTATTTAGCTAATTGAATTGCAACGTTACTGAAGCGGTAATGTAAAAAAGAAAAGCTGAGAAACGCTTCATATATATTAAATAGAAATAGTAGTCAGAAAGGCATAGTATATAGATTTGTTTCGTTTAGTTACCAAACATACAGCCTGCTCGCTTCTACAGGCTGGTCAGGTGAAGCAAATAGCAACTCAGTGTCAGTGCTACCAACCGTCCGTATGACAAAAAGCAGAGTGCACCAAAACTTTAGTCTTTCAGCAGATGCTTTCACCATATTTTACGACACGACTTTTGTCTCTAAGTGTACATGTATTCCTCTCCACATTCTAATGCTACATCTACTTTTACTGGACTGGAAAAACATGTTTGTTATGCACAGTCAAGCACAATATTCCCAATCTCCATATTCATTTTCAAGACTACCTTCCTACTTATCCCGTTTAGGTCACCTATCTTTTCTTGTAGTTCTACACCTGATTCACTGAAAAAGATTAGGTCGTCGGAAAATCTAAGTCCGTTCAATCGCTCACCATTTATGTTAATTCCTATATCATACCAATCTAAATGCCTGAAAACGGCCTCTAGGCACGCAGTGAATAGCTTGGGCGAAATTGTGTCTTCTTGTCTTACACCTTTCCTTATTGAAATCTTCTGGCTACCCTTATGGCGTTTCATGATGGCTATGCCATCTCTATAAATAACTTCTGGTATTTAACATAAGTTTCTTCTACACCTTGTCCTCGAATTGGTCACATCAGTGCTGCTGCTTCAGTTGAATCTAATGCTTTCCCATAATAAACAAATATCATGCACAGGGGTTTCATTTATTTTGAAGTTATCTCAGTTACCTGATTAGGAACTTGTAAATATTGTTGTCGAGTAATCACTTCGATACCCTGCCTCTTGGCCGGTTAACATCTAAGATGAGACTAATTCGATTTGTTAGGACTTCTGTGAAGTTTGTAAACGACAGGTAAAAGACAGTTGACTAGTAGTTCTTTAGGTCTTTGATTCACCCTAATTGTGATGCAGATTAATTGACGCAATTTTCCCAGATCTGTGTCCAGCTCTGACTTTTAAACATTTTGAAAACTGCTTTGCTAGTTCATTTAATGCAAAGTCATCTTCATCCCTTATAAGATCAGCGGTGATACAGACTGTTATCAACTGCTGCTTAACCCCTCCTCATTCCCTTACAAGCGCTCTTTACTTCATCTAATGTAACGCTGGGGATGGCTGTGGTCCCCATTTATCTAACCTAAATTAACTCCTCGACGTCTGTACTGCTACTATAAAGTTTTGTAGAAAATTCTTCTGCTATTTTGACCACTTCATTTCTGTTGTTATTTACTTGTCCATCGGAATCTCTCAGAGAAAACATTCGGTTATCTCCAAAACCAAGTCTCCGCTTGGTTGTCTTCAGGCTACCTCCATTCCTTACAATTTCTTAAATATTATTCATGTTAAGTTTTCGATTACCCATATTTTTCTTCTTGTTAATGGTTTTCCTTAGTTCCACTGCGTCAGTGTAATCTCTCATTGTTTTTATAGCCACGTTCTTTCTTTTATCTAAAAGTTCCTTTGTACTCTCTGAGAGCTTGCTCTTCGTATTTCACTTTTTCTACCTTCTGTTTCTAGAGATACCTCATTTACTATTTTCTTAAAGTTTTTATTCATTTGCTTTGTGTCGATATTTATTTTATCCTCAACAATGAGTACAGTATTTATTATCAATTAAAAAGCTATGTTCTGGTGCCTTCTCCCTCACTGTTATAAGGTTTAGTTCTTTTCTTCGGATTAGCCACTCCCACTCTCTTCTGCAATCAGGCATTATTTGACTTCTCACCTTCCGGTGGTTGCTTCCTACATTTACTGTGTTTAGTGCAGTTACGCTTTTCACAGTACTGGATTGTGATTTGTCAATGAGGATGAAATGTATTTCATTTTTGTTTAGCTATTTGGTCTCTTCCAGAGCTATTTCCTGCTTTGTTTCTTTTGAATGAACGTGTTCATTTCACTAAGACTGTTCCTTTCAGCAAATTTCACATTTATTCCACCTTTCACATTCTGAACACCCATTCCAAAATTACATACTGCAGTCTCGCATACTGATTTCTTGCCTACTTTTCATACTGGGTTTTATGCTGATTTATTGCTTCCTCTACATCTCCATGAAGTTTTTGTACATCATCATCAGGTGAAGTTAGCACATGAAATGGATTAACTTCATCTTATACCTCATGTTCAGAAAACCGACAGTCTTAGGTATACTAACGAGAAACAAACAGGCTTTTTAAAATAAAACATTATATAATAACATGAAATATATACCAGACAATACAGGAATTTTCGTGTAAGCTACCATTTTATAAGTCAGATCACACACACACACACACACACACACACACACACACACACACACACAAACTCACTGTGTCGGTGATACGGATCTCCTTTGGTGTGTGGGAACGATGGGAGACCTTAGGTGCACACCAGTCAGTACACATCAGTTTTCTTCCCTCCTCGCCCCTATTCCCTTTCTCGGTTGTATATGGCCCCTGTCTCAATGAAACCGTGTCTGCCATCAGTATAAGGCTGCACTGCACATAAGTGACGTGTGTATAGGATTTCAAAAACCTACAGGAGACTGCACGCCAACATAACTCTCACTCCCGCAAGAATGCATGTAAACTGAAATATGTAGAATGCTACATTATACCATAAAGACATTGTGGTTTTGAATTATCCAACAATTTCATTCGACAGTATAATGCACTCTTTGCTGAATCACTCTGTACAGACTGTGTGAGTAATAGTATTATTGAATGGAAGCTTTTCTTCTTGACTGACATGAGTCACCAGTAGAACCAGGCGACTGTGAGGGATATGACTGGGTTGTGAAAGTGTGCACGAGTTGTGTATAATCAGCTGCATAGTATAGGGGCTCTCGACACAGTACACAAGCCATGAAGGAATTTGTGACTGAGCAACCCCATGATGGCAGGCTAGTTTTCGGTAACCACTATGCAGGTAAGAGGTGACTTCTGGCGAAGCTGACCAATCCACGTGAGTGTATGCACAAATGAGACTAAATTTAACAGTGTATTGTGATACTGGGGCGAGTGAAACTGTGTATTTCTAGCGATATTAAAATGATAATGACCAACAATACCCGCGCCCATCACAAGATCTTAAAGACGAATAGTACACTTCGCCTCGTGACCTTGGCTTTCGCAATAATGCTTTCAAAATTAAACTGTTTCATTATCCCTTAACCCTTCCGCCAACTTTGGTTCAAATCAAATCAAAAGTGCCAGAGCCGACTTTATCCATTAACCTTGACAGTTGACATCTCCCTGTGGCCTGGGCCTCAGACTTACTGATCTGAAAATCGAATTTTTGTATCCCTGCATAAATCTAAACCCTCCACTAAATTTAAATCGAATAAAAAACTGTTTAAGTTGACCTTGAGTTATGACAACCTCTGACCAATTGTTCTAAAAAATAATAAATCAGTTTCTTGGGTGATCCTCAACACTTCAACGAGGTCAGATCCAAGCCAGATCAAAACTGATTTTGATATGTTGTTCACACTCAGACACACGGGTAGAACTTTGATCTCTCTCTGTGCTCTTGACCTTTACATGACTGTTCTCAAAATGGAATCGTACGATTTTGCTTCATCCTTAATACTTCCACCAAGCTTAGTTTAAATATGATATTTCTCTGCGACCTTGGTCTTTGACTGACTGCTCTGAAAATCAAATCTCGGTATTCTTCCATCCTTCTCAACGCACACTCTAACGGTCAATAACGAATAAAAATCATTTCAGTTGACCTCGTCCTGTGACCTTGACCTATTGTTAAAAAAAAAGTAGGTATACTCATTGGCTTACTGTCATCCCATCCACCAAGTTCGGCTATTTTATTCACACACACACACACACACACACACACACACACACACACACACACACACCGAACAAAACGTAACACTCATGATAATGAACTTTTGTGTAATGAATACCATTATTGTTACTGTGTGTGACATTCTAATGGTTGTTCATTACATAGTATACATGCACGTTCGTCAAAGGAGTGACTTTCGTCCCATCGGGCAACTTCCAGGAAGTGAAACTGTTACCCATGAAAGTTTATAAATTAAACCAAATAATGGGCGGTGAAGTAAGTTAATGAGAGCATACTGTGTGAAAATGTGCATTGTACTGAAATGAGTGGAAAATCTAGTCAAAAAATCCTTCAAAACTCAAATTATCAAGGGCGTTCATAGATGGGCGTGTTCAGCACAGGAATGGATGAAATCGGCAGGAATTTTAAGGTGAAAGATGGGGCTGGGCAGGAAGGTGTAAGTGCGTAAAAAAAATATCGTACGGTACCATTTTTGCGCATTACTTTCTGGAACATAGGGCGAAATGTCTGACGTCTGGTCAGTCATATTGGTACACCTGTCTCCCTACTGGACACCTCAGTACCTATGAGATATATTAATACACAGCCTGGCTCTGTAGCCGCAAAACTGTCTCATCCATATCGTGATTAACAATGTTCAGGTAATTCACCACTCGTATGTCCCAGAGGATACGCTATCCGTTATCAACTAACGGACTTTGATGAAACTGTGTACATACAAACTTAAGTCTATGTCAGTCATTTGATTTATTTGAGAAAATTTCCGATATCTGAAATTAAAGACATGAGGGAAAGGAAATGCCGCATTCCCACAAATGTGGTGTTAAGTGGGCATCAATTATTCAAGTTAGCTGAGCCAGTGATCATACCATACTCGGTAATTGGCTGCATGTATCTGTTTCTTCTCAATGACCTGAAGATTTTGTTTTGGCTGTGAGGCCATCTCAAGGGAAAAGGATGTAAAAACAAGCCCCGCACACTTGAATAGCTTAAAAAAAAATAAAAGAAAAAGAACGGGGGGGGGGGGAGCGCAATTATCGCAGTGGAATAGTTGCACAGAATATTTACTAGTCTGGAATATGGTGAACAGCAATGCTTAAACAGTGAAAACACTGAAAGTATTCTGGGGTCGCAGAGTAGAGAATCAATATATACCTTTTGTAAAGGCTTTCAAGTTACTATAAATTATATACGAATATTCATGGAGATATGACACAACTTCAAGTGATATATATATATATATATATATATATATATATATATATATATATATACCTAGGCTGCTTCCCCCAAGGAAAGGGAGGTAGCCGAGACAGGACGACTCACTCTCCATTTACTCATCCATTCAAACACATTTATTCGCATCTTAGCCCCAAAGGGGAGAACGGACAGATCCTCACCGCACCACACCGCACAAGGGTCAACTGCACAATGCAATCAGTGACATCCGCAGCAGGGCCCGACAGCAGAACTGGTTTACCCCTGCCACATCATAATACACCCATCCCCTTACCCGCACCTGACCTGACTAGCTGATCAGACCAAATGCGGGAGAATATCCCTCAGGGCTGCGTCATCACTTATTCATTCACAATTTCTCTCCATTTATTTCTGTCACGCACAGCCACTCTTCCTTGCTCAACAGACATCCCTCTCGCATCCAGCGCTCTCTTCACACTGTCCATCCATCCTATTCGTGGTCTTCCTCTCAGCCTTACACCTCTCACATCAGATCTAGTTATCTTTTTCACCAATCGCTCATTATCCATTCTCTCCATATGCCCAAACCATTGCAACACCCTCTGCTCAACTCTACCAGCCATCTCCCGAACAACTCCAGTTCTCCTTCGCACTTCATCATTTCGCACTCGATCCATACGCGTCACTCCACACATACTCCTCAGACACCTCATCTCCATTACATTCAAACTTTTCCTCTCTGCTACACCCATATTCCATGTTTCAGCCCCATATAATGCAGTCGGTACCACAACACCCTCATACAGCCTTCTCTTTACATCCATTCTAAGCGAACGACATTTAAACACTTTTTTCATTCCTCCCAGCACCTTTCCTACTTCATTTATTCTAAACTTCACTTCTGCATCTATTCTTCCATCCACAGCAACATGTGACCCTAGATATTTAAAACAATCTACCTCCTCAAGCAACTCACCATTCAAAACTATATTCATCCCCCTACCATCTATCAACCTCGTACACTTCATCACTTTACTCTTATTCTCATTTACTTTCAATTTCCTCCTTTCACACACCCTTCCAAACTCCTCTACCAACTGTCTCAATCTCTCCTCTGAATCAGTCACCAGTGCGGTATCATCTGCAAACAGCAGCTGCTTCGGATTCCACTCTCCTCCATCAACATTTACCAGACTCAGACCACCTAAAACTCTTGCATTCACCTCCCTTACAACACCATCCATGTAAATATTAAACAACCAAGGTGACATCACACATCCCTGTCGCAGCCCCACTCTCACGGGAAACCAATCACTCACAGCATTTCCCACTCTTACACACGCTCTACTATTTACATAAAAACTTTTCACCCCTTTTGGTAACCTACCATCAAGTCCATACAATCTTAAAACAGTCCACAAAGCCTCCCTATCAATTCTATCATACGCTTTCTCTAAATCCATAAATGCCGAAAACACATCCTTGCCTTTCGCTAAATGCTTTTCACACACTTGTCTCACAGCAAACACCTGATCAACGCATCCCCTCCCTCTCCTAAAGCCACACTGCTCATCATTAATCACTCCCTCTGTACCCTCTCTAACTCTCAAAATTAACACTCTACCATACACCTTACCTACAACACTCAACAGACTTATACCCCTAAAGCTAGTACATTCATACTTATCACCCTTGCCTTTATACAACGGGACCACACAAGCACTTGCCCAGTCAATTGGCACCATGCCTTTCTCAAAGCACACATTCAACAATCTTACTAACCAGTCAACAATAGTCACTCCACCACCCTTCAGGCATTCCACAGCACACCCATCCATACCTGCAGCTTTCCCTGTTTTCATCTCCATTACTGCTTTCTCCACTTCCTCCTTCGTGATCAAAGAATCATTCAACTCTCCCAACACATTTATTCATTGCACCCTTCCATCCGCCACAATCTCAGCCACCCTTTCCTCCTCTACATTTAACAATCTTTCAAAATACTCTGCCCATCTCTTCCTTACTGCATCCATCTCAGTTAACATCCTTCCATCCTCTGCTTTTACTCGTTCTTCCTTCCCAGACTCTCCCTTTCGCACCCTTTTCACCTCCTTCCAAAACATTTTCTTATTCTGTTGAAAATTCTCTGTCAGCCGCCTACCCCACCTCTCATCTGCTGCCACTTTAGCATCACGCACAGCCCTTCTCGCTCTATTCCTCTTTTCCTTATACCTTTCATATGACATCTCACCCTTCCTCTGCAGCCACACTTCATATGCACGTCTCTTCTCAGCCACAGCCATACTTACTTCCTCGCACCACCATTCACTTCCTTTTCTTACACCACCACCCACACGTCTCACACCACACACCTCTTCTGCATGCCCCACCACAGCACTCTTAAACAACTGCCATTCCTCCTCCACGCTGCCATTTTCCCGATCTTTCATTGCGTTCCACTCATCTTTCAATTTCTCCTGATACTCTATCTTTTTCTCTCTTTTATCCAACTCACTCACTTTCAAAACCTCCCTGCCACACCTAACCCTCCTAGCTCTCACCCATCTCTTACCTACTCTTAACTTTCCCTCCACCAGGTAGTGGTCAGACATACCTCCACCCTCCCCTCTCAGAACTCTCACATCCAACAATCTTCCTATTACATTCCTAGACACAACCACATAGTCCATCAAGGCTCTATCAACAACCCTTCCACCCTCCTGTCTCACCCATGTATACTTATAAATATCTTTCTTCTCAAACAGTTCCAATCACCATCTCTCGTTCAACACACATCGCTATCATTCGTTCCCCATTTTCATTTCTTCCAGGCACACCATGCATACCAACTACGCCTTCAACTGCTACGTTTCCCACTCTAGCATTCAGATCTCCCATCATTACCACATTCACATTCGCTCCAAAACTCTGCAGACACTCATCAACATCATTCCAGAAAGACTCCCTCTCTTCTTCATCCCTTTCACTACCAGGCCCATATGCACTCACAAACACCCACAACTCACGTTCAAATTTCGCTTTCACCCACATCAGTCTTGATGACACCTCCTTCCATTCAATCACACATTGCTGTACTTCCGGACTCACTAACAAGGCCACACCTTCTCTTGCCCTTCCTCTATCAACACCTGACAATCTTCCGTTCACACTTCCAAACATAGACTCACCCTTCCCTTTCATCTTCGTTTCACTCAAAGCTAACACATCCAACTTTCTTCTCACAAACATTCTCCCAATCTCCTCCCTTTTAGCCTCAATCGTACTACCTCCACGCACATTCATAGACCCAATCTTCAGGGTACGTGGATAACTCCATCCCCCATCCCTTTCTCTGGCCTGTCTCTTTTTAGGAACTAAAAAACAGAGGAGGGGGTCCCTAGTCCCCTCACCCCGCCCCTTTTAGTCGCCTTTTACGACACGCAGGGAA
This sequence comes from Coenobita brevimanus, assembly GCF_032717465.1. NCBI lineage: Eukaryota > Metazoa > Arthropoda > Malacostraca > Decapoda > Coenobitidae > Coenobita > Coenobita brevimanus. The sequence goes on from NC_136983.1 coordinate 22,991,974, forward strand.
TACGGTGGCAGTATTCTTCCTAACACAACCTGGCCGCAGAGTAGTAGTACCACCCCATTGTGCGGCGAGATTGTGTGTGTGTGTGTGTCCTACTCTGGGCAAAAACTTCAGTGCCTATTCCCAAGTCCCAGTAGTCCTCCTACATCTCCACATGTCACCACTTCGGCGCTAACACCCATCATCCATATTGAATACATGCTAGGGTTGTCTCATACAGGACTGGTGTACTGGTATTAGAGGATTTTTTTTTTATGACATGCCGGTAGGTCTTCTGGTAGATCAGAAAAGTCTACTTTTTATGAAATTCAAATCCTCAAACTGTTCCCTGCCCCGGCCGAGATTAGAACCTGGGTCCATTAGGACTGCAGACCGCCTCTCTGCCGATTCAACCATCTCCTCCCCCCAATATAAATTATATATGAATATTCAAGGAAATGTGACACAACTGCATGTGAAAGTTCATTCCTTGCTTTAAGTGGTTTAGCCATAACATTTTAGTCATACTAAGTGAAACTGTAAAAAAAGATATTATTTTAAAATGATGCTGAACTTTGTCCTTGAATGCCAATGGCATCGGTGTTAAGTGACTTAAAGAAAGTAGAGCAGCTTCATCAGTTACAATAATAAGTCAATGGTAATCAAGTCAGAGCACAAGCTGTATTATTTATTAGCATAACTGCATCAGTTGTATCAGTTACAGAATCACTGGCATCTCAATAATGGTGACTGACATGTTGAATATCTATCTATTATATCTATACATCCATCTATCTACCTATACTTGTCAATCAATAATCATCATCATTTTCATCGTCTAATCCTGTGTTGCCCCATAAGGAGTGTAGGAGATGGTTCTGACATTTAAGATGAAAGTGACCAGCCTCACTCATCCCTAAGTGGCATTACATTAGCAATGAACCTCCACCATCCCTTGGATATAAACCTGCACTCTCTCCCTCTCTCTATATATATATCTCATCAGCCGTTTGAGTGTCCACTGTAGGACCGGCCTATCCCGACCGAAGTGGGGACGATACAGCCAATGTATCTCTACCAAGTGGCTTAGGCTGTCTAGTAGAGACTGTATGTAGGGGGAGTTCTTGTAAGTGTAATTGTAGTGCTGGAGTGGCTTTGGATGTGTGTGTAGTCTGTGAACCAAGTGTAATCGGCCCGTGCAAGCCGACTGGGTGCAAGCACACATTATAGTACGCGACACTGGTTCAACCACAGCACCTCTTGTGTCTGCCAAGCAGTACGTGGCCAGAAGAACGCTCCCAAAGTTTATCACCCTGGCGGGGCGCGAACCCTCGTTCTTCAGTGTACGAAAACGCACACTTTACCACAGTACCACAGAGGCTCAATATATATATATATATATATATATATATATATATATATATATATATTATATATATATATATATATATATATATATATATATATATATATATATATTACATATATTATACATATATATATATATATATATATATATATATATATATATATATATATATATATATATATATATATATATATATATATATATATATATATATATATATATATATATATATATATATATATATATATATATATATATATATATATATATATATATATATATATATATATATATATATGAATATATATATATATATATATATATATATATATATATATATATGAATATATATATATATATATATATATATATATATATATATATATATATATATATATATATATATATATATCACATCACATAACATAAACACTGGATTGGACACTCTGATTCACTGATTTGCAGTAATGGCCCCAAAACCAGAGTGATCCTTCACATTCTGTCCTCATTATCTTGACTTGTAGTCAACAGATGTCAAATAAAATAACGGCATTGCAAAAAAATAAATGTATCTAACACATATATTTATTATATTCAATAAGAATAACCAAAAGTCATTGTACATTACATGGCATGTCAACTCTTTTTCACACCCATCAACTTGCGCCGCTTATCTTCACTTTGTGACCTAGTCATATGCTGTGTGGAAGCACCAGCCCTGTGCTTGGCGTGGGCATCACTGTTGATGTCGGACACCGTGTTACCAGCAAACAGGTAGAAGAGGGCACCGATCATCTGTTGGATGAGCTTGTCCACTAAGCTGTGCCCTTCACAACAGGACACCCCATTCAGCTGGGCATTCTCGCTTATCAAGACTCTTACCACCTCCACAAACACCTTCCTGGGTGAGGAACACTCCAGCAGCTTAAGTCGACTGGTCTCCTTCTTCACCAGACCTCACCAGATATGGCAGATGTTCATTGTGATGTCGATGGCAGTGCAAGATGGGACAAGGAGCTTGCTGTGATCCAACAGCTTGGTGAACGACCTGTGAATGGCCTCCACCTGTTCACCGGGATTCTCTTCAAGCCTGATGTCTAGCGGTGCAGCCTGTCTGTCGACCAGCAGGTCAGCACAGGCACTATACTTCTTCCCTCGGGTTGCTGAAAGGGCCAGGTAGCCAGCAATGTGACCCAGAGCACCTTTCATGGGGTTGTCTAGCTCCTCATGTTCTGCTTGGTCAGCCACATCCATCAGCTTCCTTGCCACCTACATGCCCACAACCTCGCATTCATGCCAACAGGTAGTCATATCACTGGCTAGATCACTGATGCTGTAGCCAGACCACCAGATCAAACTCCTGACCCAGATCACTGCCTCATTCTCCATGAATTGCCGAACACTGGCCCAACAGTTATTGCCTGCCAACTTCCTCAGGTGGCCAAAATGTGACTCAATCCTGTCTGAGTGGATCTTGCCCAACAACACATAATCCAAGACAGTATTATGGCTGTCGAGCAGCTATCTGACCAGGCCCACCAGTCCTCGTGACGGGTAGTAAACAACCAGGCACGTGTCCTTGGTGATTTTGGCAGAGGTCGGGACTTCAGCTTCATGCCAGCTACACATGGAGTTGCCAAATTCACCCAGGAACTTGAGACACGTCTCACTTTCTTCACAGTTCAAGTGAAGTTCCACGCAGTCCTTGTCATGGAGACGGTGCGCCATGAAACTTGACTTCATGTTGCAGATATTGAACCATCAGGGAACCAACTCCAAGAACTCTGTGGTGTCAACAAAGCCCTCACAGTCAGGCCTGTGCTCAGCAAAGTGTCACAAGGTCTTGCAGGTGCTCTCATGGGTGGCTGACGCTGAGGCCAACGTTGACCCGCTCCAGTGCTGAGGGCTTCAGTACTCTGTCAGTTAGCTTGTAGGCCAGCTTGCCCAGATGACCTCGCTCCATGTTGTACAACCTGGTCAGTTGACTGAAGTCAACTTTGAGCTGACGCAGGTTCTGAAAAAAAAAAAAAAAAATTATACAACCACTCGTTCCTGTCAAATGTCAAGCAAGGCAGCACGGAGAGAAGCAACTGAGGGAAGAAAACTCAATTACCCATTCAAACTACTTATTGAATGACAGTTGCTGATCATCTAGGTGCTAAAATAAAAAAGTGCTCTTTCTCACCTCTGAACAAGTGAGGGTAGGAACGGTAAGAGTCCTGTGACTCAGAAGGCCACAGAACAAGTTCTTGAAGATGTGGACTATCATACATAGTATAGATAAAGTCCTTGTCTGCAGACTAGGGGTTAAAGATGAATTCTGGTTAGTGGCTGTCGCTACCAGTGAGTTGTGCCAACTATGGTTGGTGCGGTGGTTGTCCGTAGTGACAGACACAGCTTTGTAGCCCAACTTCATCAAACCTTGCGGCACTCTGCTGAATGTCGTCTTGATGTTGTCTCTAGTCTCGTGTGGCACCGGCAGCATGCTGACCATGTGTTCGCACTTTCCAGCAACAGAGTTGATATGCGTGCAAAACAGGGTTTTGGTGACCATGCTTGCAGTCTCGCCATACACCCTGACATCTGCCAGTTCCACGGATGGGCTGCTTATACCTCCTCCATGGCCAGGTTGATAAGACGCTCATGTGGCTCCAGCTTGGCCACCTTAATGCAAAGTAAGTCATAGTTGCACCATCAAGGCCGCTTTGCACTTGCAGTGCCGAAGTGAGCCATCACAGAGTTTTGAGATGTGGCAAGCAGAACAGGGTGCAGTTGTGCATCATTCCGTACAGCTTGGGGGTCATCCTGTCCCAGACAACAACATTCCGCATGAGAAATGAAGAGTACCGCCTACCCTGGTGAGGCTTAGACACCAGGCGCAACTGTTCTGCTGCAAAAGTAGACACCAAGTGGACTTCATCTTCAACGCCTTGATCAACCAGACCCTCCAAGATGTTGGCAGCCGCTGCCAGATGATCATTGGTATCAGCAACCAGATTCTTGACCCACACCATGACATGCAACACCTCTCCCAGTGCAGAAAACTGACCAGATTCTGCTGTGATATCGGAAACCTGGAAAATAAATACATTTCTTAGAAATCCATCAATACACACCCGTAGTTTGTATTTGGTCGTAGTTTGCCTCCATGGAAGAAATCTGAATATCGAGAACACTGACCTTTTACTGAGACAGCTGCATTCTGTTTACATGAATCATGAAGTTGAGGTTGGCATAGATGGTG
>NC_136983.1:23001562-23040391 GCF_032717465.1 Coenobita brevimanus
TAACTACGCCAGTGACACCTTTCATGAGAGAAGAAATTTTCCAAGGGGAAATTTCTGTATAGGTTACAACTTTAAGTTCTGGACAGGTAAACTGCTGAAATATTATTTACACCTTTTGCATGTCGGATCTCTAATGCATATTCCTGCAAAAATAGGGCCCAGTGGGTCAATCTATGCTTTTGTCCTAATCACTCCCTCCAGCCGGGCATTCCTAACAAAAATTGGCATAATCGTCTATTTTTAAAATTTCATATCTCAGTTAATACTTAACCAGTTATAACAAACAAGTTCTCAAAATACTCACCAATCTTTCGACTTCAAGTCGATTGCTTCAGATGGTCCGTGAAGTGCGTGCAAGGAGAGTGAGTGAGGGGGGGGAATGAGGGCAATTTTTGTTGTTTTCTTGCTGGTGTCTATATGCGTGACGGAGGTTCAGTGTCACAACAAAGGCTTACACTAGCCCACCACAATGATAACACTTCGATGACACTTCGAGGAGACCAAAATCCATTCCAAACACTATTTACATGAATGATTTTCCATAACTGGTAGAACTTGGTGCTGGTAGGCCGGTAACCATAGCAACGACCTTGAAGGCTACAACCCCTCCTTACAGACAGACAGTCTCTCTCTCTCTCTCTCTCTCTCTCTCTCACATACACACACACACACACACACACACAGGAGATGTATGTTTGGTTTTAACTGTCACTTTATTCTGGCAGTAGAAGCCTGGGTATTACAACTACTAGAAATAATATTATTACTACTGCTACAACTACAACTACCACTACTAGAACTACTACTAATATGACAACTACCATTACTACAACTACTACTTTTACAACTACCACAACTTCAACTACTACTATTACTACCACACCTACTACACATACTACCACTACCACTACTACTACTACTACAAGTACTACTACAAAAAAAAAATAAAAAAAAAATATTGTGAACAAAGTACCTGTAGTTATTTACATAGTGGCCATAACTGGACATACATACCACAATGACTTCCTCTATCCTGAGATTTGTACTTTTTATTCATAAGAGATATGTATAAACAAATATTTTCAGTATAAAATAAGGCAACAACTTGATCATGAATCAAACTTTCTTTCATTATTCACATAAATATACGCACAGCATTGACATCATTTTGCCTAATTACACAAAAAACAACATACTGGTATGTACAAAACTAACACAAACATGCATAACACCCAGATGGCTTACAGACAGACTCTCTCTCTCTCTCTCTCTCTCACACACACACACACACACACACACACACACACACCGCTCGCTGGTGCAGTGGTAACGTTCCCGCTGGCCAACTGGTGGACGGGAGTTCGCGCCTCGCTCAGGTTGCGAAAAGTTTCACTGACGAAGTGGGTGGTTACTGTCCCCCTTGAGCAAGGGGACGGGTGTATGCGTGTGTGAAAGTCACAGCCTTGCCCTTAGATCGGACTATATGAGCTCTCAGCTCCCTTCCGGGAAGGTAAAAGCTGACCATCACGACCATCAAATGATCCTGACCGACCTGGTGAATTATACACACACACACACACACACACACACACACACACAAGGAGATGTATGTTTGGCTTGCATTCACTCGATTCTGGCACCGCTGTGAGACTAGAAGTCTGGTATTACAGCTACCAAAAAATAATACTATTATTACAACTATTACTAAATACAACTACCCCTACTACAACTACTACTAATACTACAACTACCACTGCTACAACTACTACTACTACTACAACTACCACTACTACTACTACTACCATTACTGCTACAAATAATACCACCACTACTACAACTACTCTATCTATCTATCTATCTATAGCCCGACGCCCTAATCCCGCATAGGGTGGCCGCAGACAAAACGCCTCCAAGTCACTCTGTCATCCACCATTTGACTGCCCTCCCCCCAACTCACCCCCCCCTCCCTCATATACCTCTCAACTCCATCCCTCCACCTCATCCTCGGTCTACCCCTCCCTCTCCCTCCCTCCACCTCACCTACATACACCCTCTTAGTCAGTCTTTCATTCTCCATTCTCTCCACATGTCCAAACCACCTCAGTGTATTTCTCCTAATCTTCTCAACCACATCCACATCTACCCCACAACGTTCCTTCACTTCTTCATTCGTCAACCTGTCCCTCCACGTCACTCCACATGCTCCACTCAAGTAACTCATTTCCACTGCTCTCACTCTTGACTTGTTCCCCTCTTGCAAGGTCCACGCCTCGCTTCCATACGTCAGGGTAGGGATCACAGTACCATCATGCAGTGACTTCTTAACTTCCATACTCACCTCCCTATTTCTCATCAGTGCTTTCAGTGTACCAACAACCTTCCTTCCCTGCTGTACCCTTTCACGTACTTCATCCCCCAAAGTTCCATCCTTACTCATCACACTACCCAAGTACTTGAATGCACTCCCATTCTCCATATCCTCACCATCCAACCTCACTGCACACTCTGTGACTTCATTCCTCTCAAACACCATAACTTTACTTTTGTTTACATTAACTTTCAGCTTCCTCCTCCTACACACTGTCCCAAATTCATTCACCAAACCTTGCAACTCCCATTCATCTTCACTCAACAATACTGTATCATCAGCAAACAGCAACACCGGAAGCTTCCAAATCTCACCCTCATTCATTAGGGCCAGCCCCACATCCAATGCCCTACCTTGCAACTCCTTTACAACCCCATCCATATATATATATATATATATATATATATATATATATATATATATATATATATATATAAAACAGCCATGGAGACAACACACACCCCTGTTTCAGTCCCACATTGAGATCAAAGAACTCACTCAGCTCACCATCCACTCGCACTGTAGCCCTAGCTCCCTCGTACATACTCTTCATAGCACTCAAGAATTTCCCCTCCACTCCATATATTCTTAATACCTTCCACATACCTTGCCTATCTATTCTGTCATAAGCTGTCTCCAAGTCCATGAAGGCAGCATACACTTTCCTTCCCTTCTCTAGATACCTCTCCACTAAACATCTTAAAACAAATATCTGATCTACACACCCTTTTCCCTTCCTAAATCCCCCTTGTTCCTCTCCAACTAGCTCCTCTGTCATATGCCTAACCCTATCAATGAGTATTGTACCATATATTTTACCAGTCACACTAAGAAGGCAAATACCCCTATGGTTACCACATACTTCTCTCTCCCCTTTTCCTTTGTATAAAGGAACAATTATACCTGATTTCCAGTCCTCTGGAACCCTTCCCTCTTCCCAAGCCACTCTACACAACTTCCATATCCACTCCACAACAATCTCACCCCCATACCTATGCATTTCACCACACACTCCATCAATTCCTGGGGCCTTTCCCAGCTTAATCTTCTTCATCGCTTCCACTACTTCCGACCTACTGATCTCTTCCTCCCTCCTCTCATCTCTTCTTCTCCCAGCCATTCCCCAACCACTTATACTCACACTGCTCTCACCCTCGACATTCAACAAATCCTCAAAGTGCTCCTTCCATCTCTTCAATTTCTCTCTCTTCTCCACCAACAATCTATTTTTCCTATCTTTCACTCCCCTACTATTTCCCCTTTCACACTGCCTTACTTTCTTTACCTCCTTCCAAAACAATTTCTTACTCTCCCTCCATTTCACACTCAGATTCCTCCCAAACTCTTCATCCACTTTCTTCTTACTCTTCTCCACCAGTCTCTTAACCAAACTTCTCCTGCTCACATATACCTCTCTCTTCTCTCTCCCATCTTCTCCCCTACCTCTACTCGCCAACCATTCACTATATGCCTTCTTCTTTTGTTCCACAGCTCGTTTCACCTCATCATTCCACCATGCTGTCCCTTGCACACCCTTGCATCTCCTCCTCATTCCACAAACCGCCTCACACGCTACGCCTATCTCTTCCGTGAATATCTTACATACGTCTTCCACCCCTTACATCTGCTCTAGCTCATACCTTCCCAATCTTTCTTCCACTATGCTCTTATACTCTGTCATTTTCTCACTATCTTGCAATTTCTCCACTCTTCTCACAGGAGCTGCTTCCTCCTGTCTTCCCCTTCGTCTCCTCAACCACTTTCTTTGCATCTCTACCTTGGCCATCACTAAGTGATGGTCCGAGACTCCATTCCCCCACCCTCTCCACACTCTTGCATCCAACACTTGTCTTCTCATTCGCTCATCCACACACAGGTAGTCTATCATTGCCTTTCGTTCAACAAGTTCACCATCCATCCTCCTCATTACTCTCCATGTATACCGGTGGATCATCTTATGACGAAAGTAGGTGTTGGCTATTGCCAACCCCTTACCAGCACAGATGTCCACCAAAGCACTACCATTCCCATCTACTTCAGCTGGCACACCCCACTGACCAACCACTCCATCCACTCGTACATTCCCAACTTTGCCATTCATGTCTCCAATCAACAGCACTCTCTCGCTCCTCTCAAACTTGTCCATACATGCTTCTACTCTCGCCCAAAACTCATCTTTCACTCTTGCCACTCGATCCTCTGTTGGAGCATACACACATACAATCGCCCGTGCTTGTATACCTACTTTCATCCTCACCCATACAATCCTTGCACCCACTGTTCCATACTCTCGTATATTCTCCTTCCACTTCTTGCTTATCATCAGACATACTCCCTCTCTTGCCCTCTCATTCTCATTGACTCCCGCACATATACCTACACCATATTCCCATTCTCTCACCCTTTCACCTTACCATTTTGTTTCAATCAATCCACATATATCCACTTTTGCATCCTCAAGCATCTGAACAATCTCTCTCTCTTTCACTTCATCATTCACTCCTCTCACATTCCATGTTCCCACCCTAAAAATGTCCTTTGTCCGTTCCTTAGTCATCAACTTATAGTCCGTCCTGGTCCGAGGTGCTTTATTCGCTTTTTTAGTTAGTTCTTTTACGGGGTGGGGCACTAACCCACCACCAACCCTTTTAGTCGCCTCGTATGACAAGCAAGGATACTGAGGGAGTATTCTTGAAACCCCCCTACCCCCAGGGGGTACTATTACTACTATTACTACATAAAGCCTAAAAAAAAGTATTGTGAACAAAATAGTTATACACGTAGTCCATAATCGAAAATACTGTATGTTCCACTATAACAATTTTTTTCCTCATAAAAATACACACACGAAAGTTTCAATAAAAAAATAAGACACATTTCATCATGATATACTTTCTGCTTCCATTATTCCCGTAAATAGACAGAGGGGTGGTGCGAGGTACCACCCTCCCTCCTCCCTTCTCCACCACATTTTCCACTATAGTTTTTTTTTTTTTTTTCCAGTGATTTGTACTTTTTCATCATAACAAACATACACACACGGAAACTTTCAATAAAAAATAAGGCACTGATTTCATCATGAAACAAACTTTCTGCTTTCATGATCCCCGTGAATAGAGAGGGGTGGTGCGAGGATAGACAAAACTTGTTTCTTCCTCCCTTCTCCCTCCCTCCTCCACCTCCTCCTTCTTCTCCACTCCCTACCTCCTCTTCCATTTCCTTATCCTTGCCAATATCCCCCTCTCCATGATCGTCAATACCCTCTGAACCATTCCCATTGTCGGAAAAAGCAGATGAATGTACAGGGGGAAATTATAGGTGCACAGTGGAGGAGTCACGACCTCCACCCTCCTCACACTACACATACATAATGACACTCATTATGGCAGTCATTTTCCTGAGAGGAAGTCACTTTCTCCACTCACAATTGGCGATAATGTCACCTCAAGTTCTCTCCGTATTGCACTATCACTAAGGCCTTTTCTTTTCTGGCCTTTGGACTTCATTAGTGTTATTGTCGGCGGCTGCTGGCACTCAGCCAAGGATCTGGGCACAGGGAAAACTTTTTTCACAGATGTATCTATTACGGAGTTATGCAGGTGACTAAGTTTGACTCAGATGCATGCTGGAGGGTTGCAAGTGGCTGTGTGTGGTGGAAATAACCTGTGGAATATTCAAACAATGCCGCTAAACACTAAATTATATATACGTGCACCCCGGACGGCCCTGGGAGGACGTGTAAACATGTCACCCGGTCGGGATGGGTTAAATTGGGATAAAAATTTCAGAGGGTGGTGATCAGTGTACACTACCACCTCACCTGACCCTGGACCAACATACACAAAGAGGTGTTGAAGGGCAAGTATGAGTGCAAGGAATTCTTTCTCAATAGTTCAATAATTTTTCTGGGCCTTATTGAACATTTTACTAAAATAGCACACAAGCATCTTCAAGCCTTGATCATTATCCTGAAGCAAAACTGCGCCAGCCCCTAGGGCACTGGCATTGACAGCTAATTTAAATTTGGAGCTTAAAGCACTGGGTGACTTGATAGGATGGCTTTGACTTTAGAATAGACTTCCTCACGTTCTGAATTCCACTCATACTTGACTCCTTTTCTTAACAAATCAGTGAGGGGAGCTACAAGATCAGAGAAGTTCAGGACAAAACATCTGTAGTACCCTACCATACCCAAGAATTGGTGCAACTCCCTCTTATTTTTGGGTTGAGGGGAATTGATTATGGCCTGAACTTTAACATCAAGTGGACTCACTTGGCCTAATCCAACCACATAACCTATGTACAGCACTCGAGCCCTTACAAAGTAACATTTAGTTAAATGAAGCACTAAATTAGCGGAGGACAGTCTCTACAGCAAGGCATCTAATTGGCTCAAGTGTTGTTCCCAGGTGTCACTAAAAAAGCTACATCAATATAAGTAACACAACCATCCAAGTCCTTGGTCAGATCATTCATAAGCCTTTTGAAGGTGGCAGGAGCATTCTTCATACCATAGGGCATAATTTTACATTTATAACTATTGCCATTTACCACAAAACAGAAAGTTTCTTGGGCCCTTGCTGTGAGTGGGACTTATCAATATCCTTTCATCAAATCTAATTTTGTAATAAACTTAGCACTGCCTACCGTGTCCACACAATCATCTGCTGTAGGAAGTGAGTAGGTGTCAGTCTTGGTAAGGGAATTGACTTTACTTTAATCAATACAAAAGCTATGTGACCCCACCAGGTTTGGGAATCACAATGACCAGGGAGCACCACTCACTTTGACATGACTCAATTAACTCATGCTGCAACAAGTAATTCAGTTCCTCTTGAATGATGGTCTCCATCTGAGGACTAGCCCGGTAGGGTGACTGCATTACAGGGCTGGCATCTCCAAAGTCCACGTAGTGCTGTGCCACTTCTATCTGTCCTGGGGTGTCCCAGAAGACTTCAGGGAACTTCCTGAGGAGGGCAACAAGTTCGGCACACCGCTCTACAGTCAAATGGGAGAGTTTGTCAGTTAATGTACTCCAAACATCCTGGTTTTCTCTCCAACTAGTTGTTTATTCCAAGTTAAAGGGCAGCCCTTGTCCTCCACCAACTCGACAGCCGACACCATGCATGCAGAAGTAGGGGGGTCCACATCTCACCTGTGGTACTCCTTTAACATATTTACATGGCACAATCTTCGTTCCTTCCTCAGGTCTGGGGTTAAGATGACATAACTGACTTCATCTACCCTCTTCTCTACTACATAAGGGCCTGGAAAACTTGCCTGCAGAGGCTGACCATGAATGGGAAGCAAGACAAAAACTTCACTGCCTGGGTGAAACACTCTGTTCCTAACTTTCTTAGAGTCATCATACCACCTCTTCATCTTCTCCTGAGATGACTCCAAGTGTGTCCAGGCTACTTCCAGCCTTTCTTTAAATTTTGACATGTACTCCAGCAACTTAAACTGGTCATCATCCTTGACCCATTGTTCTTTGAGGAGTTTAAGAGGACCTCTTACTCCATGGCCAAAGATAACTTAAATGAGTAGCCCAAGGACTCGCTCAGTGTCTCTCTGGTTGCAAAAAATAAGAAAGGCAAACACTTGTCCCATTCCTTTTCATCACCATTCAACTTTTTCAGCATACTCCTCAAAGTTTGGTGATACCTCTCTAATGTACCCTGACTATGAGGATGATGCTGAGGAAGTGATCTGGGAGGTCACTGGTAACAGGTGAATTGCTGAGACATTGGCATGCGGGGGGGGGGAGGTCATGCGGGGTAAGGCATTGACCCTGCCTGGCATCTTGTAAAGGAAGGTGTCCCGTGTATACGTACCAAAAATCACGTGCAAAATATGAAAAATATGCAAATTAGGGACCTTGCAAGTGCTGCGTGTTTACAGTATATACGTCAATGGGAGTCACAGCGACAAAACGTGTGGACGTATATATATGTCAACGGGAGTTGGTGGGTTAACACATTGTTTGGCCTTAAATAATAACATTATATCAATTCAGACTCACATTCATCTTCCCTAACTTCTGAGTCAATTAAAGTGGCAATCTCTGGATCAGATCTTTGCATATCAGCTGGGGAGAATCATCAACCTCTGAGTCAGTTAACTGGATGAAAAACGTATCACCAAGCCCCAAATCATCTCGGCATTGCCAGTGCCATTACTGTCAACATTCTCATGGCTGGCCTTTGCCATCATAGCTCTAGTTACAGCACATGTGGGAAACAGTTTAGGACATACAGCTTCTAACTCTTTAGTCCTAACCTCACTGAGGGGAGTTTTTGACACACAGGGAACAACACTCACCTGTCCTCCCGCCAAGTCATTACTCAAAAAGGAAAGTGGCCCCTTGTACAGGTATGGTAGCTGGTAAACAACACCCACATGCACTGAACCAGTAACTAACTCTGATTGGTGCTTCACCTCAACTAGGGGAACAGATACAAACTCAGCTATACCCTGCAACAAGACACATTCATTAAGGTCAGCTACATCAACAATCCCCTTCAATATTAGTGACTATGAAGCTCCTGTGTCTCTAAGTATAGTGACTTCCTTACCACTTTTTCCATCAAGTGAAACTAACCCCTTAGATATTAAGTTAGCAAATAAATGATCTGGGGAGGAGTCACTTTGTGTACTGCTTGGGGGATAACACTCTGATGGAGTCTTATTACCACTCTCACCTGAACCTGACGGCTGCACTGCTCCAGGCTTACTAGTATCTAACAATGGCTCTACAAGAGTCTGTCTATCAATCACTGACAGCTCCAGTCTGGCCTTATCAACAATATGCTGGGGTTGTGTCTGACAATTGCTAATGATGTCTGTTGGTGGCTGCTCTCTGTTGGTGTCAAAAGATCCCCAAGAGTTTACCAAAGTAATAGGTTTCACATTGGAACTTTTCCCTCGTTTTTTCCAGCACCAATCCTCCAAGTGCCCCGTTTTCTGGCACTTCTGGCAAAACCTGACACTTTTTCTTGTCCCTCTGGCAACTCTGTCCTCACTTACTTTTGTGGAACTAACATGCTCTGGGGTTGCAGTGCTCCCACTAGTGTCACTTGACATTAACTTGCCTTTACCTGAAGAAGGGTTCACAAAAACTAGTTGGTTCACTCTCCTATCCTAAACAAATGATTGAGGTTTACGTTCATGCTTATGAGTAATACTATAATTATCTGCTACAACAGCAGCCTCAGCTAGGGTATCTAAGTCTTTCTCTACTAGGTGTGTAGAAACATCCCTATCTGTGTTACCAGTGAAGTTCTCCAAGATCAATGATTCCCTCAGTTTAGAGAAATCATCAACTTTCTTAGAATGTAGCTATTGATCAAATAAATCTGTGAGTACTCTATCATATTCCACATGAGTCTGATCTTTCTGTTTAAAGGTAGATCTAACGCCTATATGCCTCTGGCATGAGTTCATATGCTTTGAGAATGTCATCTTTTAAACCATCATAGTTAACACTTTCATCAGCTGATAAAGAAGTATAAGCCTCTTGAGCCTTTCCTTTCAAAACACTCTGCAGCAGTACTGCCCAAGAGTCTTTTGGCCAAGAGAGACGACCTGCCAGCTTTTCAAACATATGAAAGTACTTAGTGATGTCTTGCTCATTAAAGGGAGGTACCAGCTTAATGCTCCTAGCAACATCAAAAGATTCCCTGGCAGATGAACTACTAGCTCCAGGTTAACTATCAGGGTGCTTCAGTCTGAATTTATGATCCATTTCCTTTTGTTTCATTTGAGCTTGTAATCCTATTTCTCTCATTTTTGCTTGCACTTCATGTTCTCTCAGTTTAATTCTGGCTAGCTCAAGTTGCACATTGTTACCAGTATCATGAGCAGAAAAATCACTAGGGCCAGGTATCTCCGATGCCAAAAGCTCAGGGTCAATACCTTGTGCAGTATCAAATGGCTCAGAACTAACTACGAAGGACTCACTTTGCTCAAACATTGTGTCCAATATTAAACCAAGTAACTTAGTCGTAGATCTGAGGTAGAAAATCCAGCTGAACGGCCTGGATAACCAATATGAGCTCGTGTTTTGTGAATGTTTTCACTCTGGCTGGGGAAGGCTTGGAATCCAACAATGCTTTCACATCACTATCACACCTTAGGGCCATGATTACTGGTTATAGTTAAGTAGGTAAGAGTAAGCAAAGTGTATATGGCCAAGGTTGCCAATATTATGTCAATGAGCTATCCTGGCAGGAGGTCGCCGAATTGTTATGGGGGTTTATATTACGGTGCACTCTTAACCCTTAATTAATCACAGGAAGAGATAAGGTAAATCTCATAAGAAAACTAACTTAATTTTACTTTACACTATAACACTCACACCAAAGAAGAAACCAGGATTCGTTTTACGAAGGGGAATTCACATAGTCCTCTGAATACAAATATAAAACGAGTTATTTCTTACCAGATTACAATCAGCGGAAGCTACGTACTCACAGAGCCCGAGGAACTAGGAGAACTTGTTGATGATATAATTCAGATATAAACCACACACTAGTGTAAATGGAGAAGTGAACCAAAAATGGGGAATGGTGCACAACTAGTGTGTTTTGAAATCGAAGTAACGTATTGAGTAATGTGTGAAAATATGAGGAAAGTGTAATAAAATATGACAAAAGTGACAAAATATGTCAAAATATGTGACCAAAAAATGTGACAAGAAAGTGTGTCTTTCATATGGTCCTCGAGCTTATAGAGTAGCTTTACTCCATCTCTCCTGGCTAACTAGCAACTAGGCTGTCTTAAGTGTAATCTCCAGCCGTACCCAAACAATGGAGGCACCTGCAATCAATCAAGGCCTTACACAGGAGTGCAGGAATTTTTCCTAACACAGCATGTAAAAGAAAGCACCAGAAAAAAAAAAAAAACTTGACACACCATCAGTACTAGATCTTATATTTACTAGGCAAGAAAATGATATTGACACTATAACGTATCACCCTCCATTCGGGAAAAGGGACCACACAGTATTAAGTTACAACTTCAGGATTTCATATGACATAGTTAATAGTAATGAAAGTTACAAAAAGAGCCTTAAATACAAAAAGAGCAACTATCATGACCTAAAGAAATACTTCTTAAAAACAGATTGGGAAAAAGAGCTTAGAGGACAAGATTTAAATGTTATGTATAGAAAATTCTGTGAACTTTATGAAATAGGAGTCCAGATGTACATCCCACAGCACAAAGAAGCAGAAAAGAAAAGAAATAAATGGTTTAATACAGAATGTAAAATAATCAAAACAAAAAGGGGATTTGTTGTGGAACAGATACAGAAGAATATCTATCTATCTATTGCCAGACGCCTCAATCCCGTTTGGGGTGGCCACAAACAAATCGCCTCCAAGTCGCCCTGTCCCCCGCCATTTCACTGCCCTGCTCCCAACTCTCATCCCCCTCTCTCATATACCTCTCCACCCCATCCCTCCATCTCATCCTCGGCCTCCCCCTCCCTCTTCCCCCCTCCACCTCACTCACATACACTCTCTTCGTCAGTCTTTCACCCTCCATCCTCTCCACATGGGCAAACCACCTCAGTATGTTCCTCATAACGCTTCCTGTCACATCCACATCCACACCACAATGCTCCTTTATATCCTCATTCGTCAGCCTGTCTCACACAATAGTGAAAGGGCATATAACAACTATAAACAGGCAAGAAAAGATTATACAAGAATAAGGAGGGAAGCCCAAAAACAGTTTGAGGAGGACTCGTAAATAAAAGTAGTGATCAACCGAAGATATTTTACAGCTACATCCGAAGCAAAACCAAAGTAAAAATTGAAATACAATCCATTACAGATGAGGGGATCACCTACACACAAGAGAAGGATATTTGTGAAACACTAAATAAGAATTTCCAATCAATTTTTACAGAAGAATATAATTTTGAGAGGGATTATACAGAACGTGCATGCCCACACATACTACCAGATATACAAATATCAGAAAAAGAAATACAGGAGGAGCTAAGTAAATTAGACAAAGGAAAAGCAAATGGTCCTGATGAAATTTCAAGTTGGGTGCTACATGAATGTGCAAAGGAGTTAAGCAGACCATTATTTTTAATTTTCAAGGAATCTTTGGGACAAGGTAAACTACCTGATATTTGGAAGAAAGCAAACATTGTTCCCATATTCAAGAAATCCACCCAACTACCAACCAGTATCACTAACCAGTGTTGTAAGCAAGGTATTAGAAAAGCTGATAAGAAAAGTTTGGGTTAAATCATCTAGAAGAACACAATATGATAACAGAAAGACAGTTTGGTTTCAGAAAGGGAAAATCATGTGTTACTTATCTGTTGAGCTACTATGATAGAGTAACAGAAACATTAGAGAACAGAGAAGGATGGGTGGACAGTATCTATTTAGATTTCAAGAAAGCATTTGACAGAGTACTGCACCAAAGACTTTTATGGAAACTGTACCATCGAGGAGGAATCCAAGGCAAACTGTATTGCTGGATGCAAGATTTTCTCAAAAAAAGGGAAATGAGAACAGTACTATGGGGAAATTACTCATCATGGAGAGAAGTGACTAGCAGAGTTCCACAGGGCTCAGTGCTGGCACCAATTATGTTTTTAGTGTATATAAATGATGTAGACAGTATCATTGGAAATGAAAGCTATCTAAATATGTTTGCTGATGATGCAAAAATACAAAGGAGAATTACTAACACAGACTCAAGTAAAGAGCTACAAGAAGAATTAAATAAACTTTACGAATGGAGCAATACAGGGCAAATGGAATTGAATGTGGACAATTGTCATGTAATCAAGTTTGGTAAAAGTGAAAAAAGACCTGATTGGGTTTATAAGGTAGGAAGCAAAACCCTACACACATCAGAAAAAGAGAAGGACCTAGGAGTGATTATCAATAACAGACTATCTCCGGCTGACCACATCAGTGAGAATGTACGGAACGTGTATACACTGCTTGCAAATATGAGAATAGCATTCACATACATAAATGAGGACATTCTGAGAAAGATAATAACATCATTCATCAGACCAACTCTGGAGTATGCATCAGTTGTCTGGAGTCCTCATCTCAAAAAAACAAGTAGATAAGACTGAAAAAGTTCAAAGGGCCGCTACAAGATGGATATCAAGCTTATGGGATCTAAGTTACGAAGAAAGACTAGAAAAACTGAATCTACGTACACTACACGAGAGAAGGAAAAAAGGAGACATGATTATGCTATACAAATGCATATCAGGGAAGGAGAAAGTAGACATAAATGATTATATAATCTATGGGGATGTATCAGCAAGAGGACACTGCAAAATAACTGCATAAAAAGAGATGCGATAAAGACATAAGGAAATTTAGTTTCCCAAATAGGGCAATTGATCAGTGGAATGCACTACCGAATGAAATAGTGTGTGCCAAAACATTTTATAAATTCACGGATATGTACGATAAAAATGGTTTAAGACACGTGACACTACAAGCTTGACTCATTCTTGTAAAGATACAATTAGGTAAGAACAATTAGGTTAGAACATCTCACACATAACCATTAGCATGCCATCAAGAAAGCCAAGAAAGCATTTTTCAGACTGCTATTGGTAAGGACTCTCATTTTGCTCCTCCTACACTACAAATCACACCCACTATGGTCAGTAACAAAAGGGTCACTGCATAATTTCTGGGAAAAACAATCAGCATGTATCTGCCCAGAAGCAGAAAACTGACCGCTAAGCAAACACAGCGAAGATAGTGAGGTCTAGGGTTATACCCTCACAGGCAACAAAACTGAGAAGAAAAATTATTTAACGTTCTTAACCGTTCGCCTATTTCCTTACAATATCTTCACATCTATTTCATACATTCGCTACTGGTGTAACTATGCCAGTGACTATATATATATATATATATATATATATATATATATATATATATATATATACTAAGGGACCCCCATTTTCAAGGATTTTTTAAAAGTAAACTTCATTTACAAAACTTAGCATTTCCATTTTAGTTCCCTTTGATGTACTCCCCTTGAGACGCTATACACTTGTCCCATCGCTTTTCACATTCCTTTCAAGACTCTCTGTAGTCATCTTTTGTCACTTTGCCTAGAGAGGCGTTTTTTTTTTTTTCCCTGGATTTTTTATAAGTTGTCAAATCTTTTGCCCTTCACTTCTACCTTAGTCTTGGGGAACAAGTACAAATCACGGGGAACGAGATGTGGTGAGTATGGAGCGTGTGGTGCAACAACTGACATTTTTTTTTGGCCCAAAACTGCTGAACTGAGAAGGCAGTATGAGATGAGGCGTTGTCATGAAGTAAGAACTATTTCTGAGTGCGCAACTTCTCAGGAGTTTGCCCCTGATGCTCTTCCGTAGGCGCCTCAGTGCTGTAATGTAGAACTGTTGGTCAGAGTCTGTCCACGGGGAACAAATTCTTTATGGACAAACCCCTTAGTGTAAATAAGATCAAATTTTGTCTTGATGTTGCTATTTACCTGACACCTGTCTTTCGGTTTGGGAGAAGTTGGGGTCTTCCACTGACTGTACTGCTGCTTGGTTTCGAGGTCATACTCCTAAACTCAGTTCACGACATCCGTAATGGCATTTGAAGGAAATTCTGGGTCATTTCTTAATTGTTCTTTCTAGTCTTGATACGTTGACACGATCTGCTGTTTGGTCTTACCCAAGAAGACGGGGGACGAATTTTGCCAAGACTCGATACAAACCAAGATCTTGTATCAATATCCATTGGACTGAACTCAGGCAAACGTCTGTAACCTATACTAATTCGTCATTAGTGTGAGGACAAGCTTCTAAAGTTGTTGAATATTCTCGATCTTTTCATCTGTTCGAGATGTCGAAGGATGGCCAGGATGGGGAGAGCCATGAATTGACATGTTGTCTTTCTTAACCTTTTGAGATTATCGGCCCTCTACCGATTGTGTCTGTGCCAGATTCAGCCTGGTGCACATAGAATGCACTGTTGCCGAGCGATTTTAGTACTTAATCGGCCACTGTACACTAACTTATTATGGTAGACTGATGAATGTGGTACCGTTTTAAAGCTGAATAGTTGCTCTTTATCGCTGTATGGTTGAAAAAAGCAACATACGATAGCTAAAAGGCCATACTACGAGTAGAAGTTAGCCGAAAGAGAAAAATCGCACACCCTTCTGTAGAAAAATATTTGTAACAAATAAAGTATTAGAGTTACCTGAATTTTGATAGCACCATGTCAATCTACAGTAATTCACTTTCTATTGATATATAGGTTATGGCAATATATGTTAGTTTTCACAGAGAAAAGAGAAAGTTCTCACTGTCACACAAGCAAATATCCATGCTGGTAATACTGATATTATTCATGGTTAGATGCTATTTATTATGCATATCTATTTGATGTACTGTCACGGTAAAAACAAACAGTTGGAAAAGGATAAACAGAATAGTGTATGTGGAACAAGGTCAGATAGAAAGTGAAAAACAAGCAAAAAGACATTATTGTTTCTTATGACTCGAATTTGAGTCATCAGAATCTCAACGGTTGGATTTATGATGACTAAAAATCGAGTCATCGGAATCTCAAAGGGTAAAAATGCGCATACCATTTGTAGAATTATTATTATTATTATTATTATTATTATTATTATTATTATGGTGTAATGAGTAACGATGGAACTTTTGGTGATGAAGGGAAGGAAGGTTGTTGGTTTATTGAAAGCAGTGATGACAAATAGCGAGGTGAGTATGGAAGTTAAGAAGTCACTGCATGATAGTATTGTGATCCCTACCCTGACGTATGGAAGCAAGGCATGGACCTTGCAAGAGGGGAACTAGTCAAGAGTGAGAGCAGTAGAAATGAGTTACTTGAGAGGAGCATGTGGAGTGACATGGAGGGACAGAGGGTAGGGGGGTTTTCAAGAATGCTCCTCCAGTATCCCTGCTTGTCGTACGAAGTGACTAAAATGGTTGGTGGAGAGTTAGTGCCCCTCCCTGGAAAACAGCTAACTAAAAAGACAAACAAGAAGCCTCGTACAAGGACTGACCAAAAGATGACGACCAAAGACCGGACAATGGACATGGTAGAGATTGCAACATGGAATGTAAGGAGTGCGAATGATGAGGTGAAAGAGGGAGAGATTGTCCAGTTGCTTGAGGGTGCGAAAGTTGATGAATGTGGAGTAACTGAAACTAAATGGAGAGGAGAGAGTGTGAGAGAATGGGAGTATGGATGGGGTATATGTGCAGGAGTAGGTGAGAATGAGGGAGCAAAAGAAGGAGTGTGTACTGTTGTGAGTAAAAGACGGAAAAAGAACATAAGAGAGTATGGATCAGTTGGTTCAAGAATTGTGTGGGTAAGATTGAAAGTTGGAATACTAATGTGGGCGATTGTGTGTGTGTGTATGCACCAATGCAAGATCGTGCAAGCAGAGTAAGAGAAGAGTTCTGGACAAATGTGGAAGTGTTCATGGAAAAGTCTGAAAGGAATGAGAGAGTGTTTGACTGGTGATATGAATGGTAAAGTAGGGAATGTGAAGGTGGATGGAATAGTTGGTGAGTGGGGTGTGCCTGCTGAGATAGATGAGAATGGGAGTGCGTTGGTGGACATTTGTGCCGGGAAGGGTTGGTGATGGCCAATACCCTCTTCAGGCACAAAATGATCCACAGGTATACATGGCGAGTGATGAGAAGGGTGGATAGTGAACTGAATGAAAGGAAGGCAATGATTGATTATGTATGTGTGGATGAAAGGATGTGAAGACGTGTAATGGATGCAAGAGCTTATAGAGGCTGGGGGAGTGGACTCTCTTACCACTACTTGGTGGTGGCCAGAATCAAGATCCAAGTAAGATGGAGAAATAGAAGAAGGAAGGACGGGAAGAAGGAGTAGTTGCAAGGAGAGCGGAAAGGTTACAAGAGGATGAGAAAAAGGCAGAATATAAGAGAGAAGTGGAGGAACAATTGGGTAAATATGAATTGGAGCAGATGGGGGTCGTAGAAGGTGTGTGCAGGATATTCACAGAAATATATGCAGCATGTGATGTGGTGTGTGGGGTGAGGAGAAGACGGAGAAGGGTGCAAGGAACAGCGTGGTGGAATGAAGAGGTGAGACTGGCTTTGGCACAAAAGAAGAAAGCATGCAATGAATGGATGAGAAATAGGGGCATGGAAGATGTTGAGAGGGAGAGAGAGTTGTATGTAGAAAGGAAGAGAGAGGTGAAAAGATTAGTAAGAGAGAGTAAGAAGTGCATGGATGAGGTATTTGGAAGGAATTCGAGTGTAAAGTGGAGGGACTAGGAAAATGTTCTGGAAAGAGGTGAACAGAGTAAGACAGGGTGGCAGTGAAGTTAGCAGAGGAGTGAAAGATCAAAATGGTAGATTACTAGTGGAGATGGGAGAAAAAGTGCACAGATGGAGGGAACACTTTAAGGAATTATGGAACGTAGAGGATGGAAGTAATGTGAGTATTAGTGGCTAGGGAAATGGCTGGGAGAAGGAGGAGGTGAGAAGAGTGGAAGAAATCAGTAGGATAGAAGTTGTGGAAGCAATAAAGAAAGTCAAATTGGGGAAAGCCCCAGGAATTGATGGAGTGCGTGGTGAAATGCTGAAGCATGGGGGAGAGATAGTAGGAGAATGGATGTGGAAGATGTGCAGATTGGCCTGGGAGGAAGGTAGAGTCCCAGAGGATTGGAAGTCAGCTATAATAATTCCCTTGTACAAAGGAAAAGGGGAAAAAGAAGCGTGTGGTAATCACAGAGGTATTTGTCTTCTTAGTATAATAGGAAAAGTGTATGGTAGGAAACTTATTGACAGAGTTAAGGAAGGAACAGAGGAATTTGTTGGAGAAGAACAGGGAGGCTTTAGGAAGGGAAGAGGTTGTGTAGATCAGATATTCATTCTTAGATCTTTAGTGGAATAGCTTCTAGAGAAGGGAAAGAAGTTATATGTGGCTTTCTTGGATTTGGAGAAAGCATATGGCAGGGTGGATAGAGAATGATTGTGGAAAGTATTAAGAATATTTGGAGAAGATGGGAAGTTGTTGAATGCTGTGAAGAATATGTACGATGGTGCTAAGGCTGCAGATCGCGTGGATGGTGAACTGAATGAATTTTTCTGTTTGAAGGTTGGGTTGAAACTGGGATGTGTGATGTCTCCATGGTTGTTCAATCTATTCATGGATAGGGTAATAAAAGAGGTACAAGGTAGGGCAATGGATGTTGGAGTGGCCCTGGTGAGAGACGGTAGTGTTTGGAAACTCTCTGTACTGTTGTTTGCAGGCGATACTGTGTTGTTAAGTGAAGACGAAGGGAGCTGCAAGGCTTGGTGGATGAGTTTGGGAGAGTGTGTAAGAAATGGATTCTAAGGGTGAATGTAGGGAAGAGTAAAGCGATGGACTTTGAGAGAGGTGAAGTCAGTAAAAGTACAGCGAGGTTGGATGGTGAGGAAATGGAAAATGTGAGTACGTTTAAATACTTGGGTAGTGTGATGAGTAAGGATGGAAGTTTGGAGGGTGAAGTGCTTGAAAGGGTACAACAAGGAAGAATGATTGCTGGTTCCTTGAAAGCAGTGATAAGAAATAGGAAAGTGAGCATGGAAGTGAAAAAGTTACTACATGACCATATTGTGATACCAACTCGAACGCATGAAAGTGAAGCTTGGACGTTGCTGAAAGGAGTCAAGTCAAGAGTGAAAGGAGTGGAAATGAGTTATTTAAGAGGAGCCTGTGAAGTCACATGGAGAGACAGGCTGACAAATGAGGATATAAAGAAGCGTTGTGGTGTGGATGTGGATGTGATAGGAAGCGTTATGAGGAACATACTGAGGTGATTTACCCATGTGGAGAGGATGGAGGGTGAAAGATTGACGAAGAGAGTGTATGTGAGTGAGGTTGAGGGGAGAAGAGGGAGGGGGAGGCCGGGAATGAAATGGAGGGATGGGGTGGAGAGGTATATGAGAGAGGGGGGTGTGAGTTGGGAGCAGGGCAGTGAAATGGCGGGGGATAGGGCGACGTGGAGGCATTTGTTTGTAGCCACCCCGTACGGGATTGAGGCGTCTGACAATAGATAGATAGATAGACACTGAGGTTGTTTGGACATGTTGAGAGAATGGAGAATGAACGAGTAAGAGGGTGTATGTAGGTGAGGTGGAGGGAGGGAGAGGGAGGGGTAGACCGAGGATGAGGTGGAGGGATGGAGTTGAGAGGTATATGAGGGATGGGGTAGTGAGTTGAGGGGAGGGCAGTCAAATGGTGGGTGACAGAGCGACTTGGAGGCGTTTTATCTGCGGCTAACCTTTGCGGGATTAGGGCGTCGAGCTATAGATAGATAGATTTTTTTTTAATTCAAATCCTGCTCTAGCACTGTCACTGCCTCAGTTGCGATTTTCTGAGGAAAAATCAAAATTTAATACACACACTTCGCTCATTCAGATCGGTCATAGAGGTGTGAAGACTAAACACACACACACACACACACACACACACACACACACACAACACAAATATATATTGTATGTATATATATATATATATATATATATATATAGGATATTGGTAGTGAAAATTCTGTTGAGAAGAAAGATAGCTGTGATTATATCGGCATATGCTCCACAGGCAGCATTGGATGAATCAGAGAAAGATAGATTTTGGGATGATTTAATACATGTAGTGGGTGGTATGCGGGATGATGAGATAGTGATTTTGGGAGGGGACTTAAATGGTCATGTAGGTGAAGCAGCACAAGGTTATGAAGGAGTGCATGGGGGATGTGCATATGGTCTAAGGAATGCAGAAGGGGAAAGGATACTCGAGTTTGGGGAGGCAACGGACATGATTGTGTGCAACACATATTTTAGGAAAAGAGACAGTAGGTTAATTGCGTATGAGTCTGGGGGAAATAGCAGTCGGATGGATTATTTTCTGGTTAGGAGGGCTGATAGGTGGTTAGTGAGGGATGTTAAAGTTATAGGAAGTGAGGAGTGTGCAGCAGCACAAACTATTGATTTGTGATATGGTGCTTAAAGAACAAGTGATGAAAAAGAGGACTTATGTACCTAGGAGGAAAATATGGAAGCTGAAAAACCAAGTAGTAAGGGATGCCTTCTATAGCGAGTTGAGGAGAGTCGTGGCTGAACAGGGAGCTGTAGACAGAGGCGTTAATGAACAGTACAGAGCCCTCAAGAACAATTTCTTGAGAGTTACTGATGTAACATGCGGCTGGACAAGAGGACCACCAAGACATAAAGTAACTTGGTGGTGGGATGAGGGTGTAGAAGCTGCAATTAAGGAGAAAAGAAGGCTTTTCCGGGAATGGAAGAAGGGTGGTAGCAAAGAGGAATATTTGGCTGCCAAGCGTAGGGCTAGGAGAGAGGTATACAGGGCAAAGTCTGAGTCACAGAGACAATTACTTGATAACCTAAATCATGGGGAAAGGAAAAATATATTTAGGGTGGCAGGTCAGGTGAAGAGGGATAATCGGGATATCATAGGTGAGCAGTGTGTGAAGAATGATGAAGGAAGGGTAGTGGTGAACAGTGAAGATATTAAAGATGCATGGAGAGAGCATTATAACCGGTTGTTGAATGAGGAGTTTGACTGGGACAGGGTAGGTTTGGAGCCAGCAGATCCAGTGTCTGGCCCTTGGCCTTTGATTGATACTGCTACTGTGAGTGAGGCAATAGGCAGGATGAGGGTGGGGAAGGCAGCAGGTGTGTCTGGGTTGACTGCCGAAATGTTGAAGGTCTCAGGCGATATAGGGGTGAGTTTAGTCACTGACCTGATAAATAGGATTATTTATGAGTGTGTTGTCCCAGATGATTGGCTGAAGAGTGTAATTGTAAATGTGTATAAAGGGAAGGGTGATGCCCTGGAAAGAGGAAATTATAGAGGTATAAAGCTTTTAGATCAGATAATGAAGGTAATGGAGAGAGTTTTAGAAGGTATGATTAGAGAAAGAGTGAATATTGATGAGATGCAGTTTGGGTTTATGCCAGGTAGGGGGACCACTGATGCCATATTCATTGTTCGACAGCTTCAGGAAAAATATATTGGTAGGAGAAGGGATCTTTATTTTGTTTTTGTTGATTTGGAAAAGGCCTTTTGACGGAGTCCCTAGAGAGGTGGTGAAGTGGGCAATGAGAAAGCTTGGCTTGGAGGAGTGGCTGGTTAGGGTGGTTATGGCCATGTATGTGGGTGCTCACACCCAGGTGAGAGTGAATGGAGATTTGAGTGATGAGTTTTCCGTGAATGTTGGTGTGCATCAGGGGTCAGTCTTGAGTCCCATGTTGTTTATCATGGTACTTGAAGCCCTTTCACGTGACTTTAGAAACGGACTTCCGTGGGAGTTGTTGTATGCTGATGATTTGGTGTTGATTGTAGAGAATGAAAGGGAGGTGGAGGGAAAGGTTTAGGGAAGTGGAGAGATGGTATGGGGCAAAAGGGTTTAAGGGTAAATGCAGATAAAACAAAAGTGATGATATCTAGGGTTGGTGGCGGTACTGTCAAAGATGAGGGAGAGTGGCCATGTGCAGTTTGCCACAAGGGCGTGGGAAGTAATCCCATCTTGTGCGGTGTGTGATAAATGGGTGCATAAGAGATGTAGTGGTATCAGAGGTAGACTGCGAGATAATGCTGATTTTTATGTTTACGGCGTGCCGGGGTGAGCAGGTGGAGATCGTCAGACGTGAAAGGATTGAACTTGCTGGTGAATCTCTTGAGTGTGTGGAAGAGTTTTGTTATTTGGGAGACATGTTGTGTGCTGGAGGTGGGGCTGGAGCTAGCTCTGTCGCTAGGATGAGAAGTGGTTGGAAGAAGTTCAGGGAGCTCTTGCCTCTCCTGGACATTGAGAGGGCTCTCTATACGTGCTAAGGGGTCTTTGTATGCAGCATGTGTTAGGAGTGTAATGCTGTATGGCAGTGAGACCTGGGCAGTGAAGGAGGAAGACATTCGCCGGCTCAGACGTACAGAAATGACAATAATTAGGTGGATGTGCAGTGCGTCCCTGCGTCCAAGGCCTGGAGGGGCTGGGTTTACAATGGAAGAGTTGAGAGGTAGTTTGGGACTGGAGTTTATTGGTGTTGTGATGAGGAGAGGTAGATTGAGGTGGTTTGGACATGTGGAGAGGATGGGGGATGATAATTGGGTAAGGAAGGTGACAAGTGTTAATATTGGGGGTGGAGTTATGAGGGGTAGACCGAGAAAGGCATGGGACGAGGTCATTAAGTGTGACCTTAGGGTTAAGGGACTGAACAGGGAGGCTGCATTGGATCGTGCAGCGTGGAGAGCCGCCATTAGGTGACCAAGGCCGACACATGCAAGCATGTTGGAGCCTTTAAAAACGAAACGAAAACGAAACGATATATATATATATATATATATATATATATATATATATGTATTTATATATATATATATATATATATATATATATATATATATATATCAGGACTACATATAATAATTACAAATCATAATACCAGACAGATTTCCCATGCCATTGCTAAGCGATGTTCTACAGAATATTGGTCCTGAGAATAATATATTCTCGACCATCGATCTCCTAAACGGCTACTATCAGATTCCGGTATCTCAGGAGTCACGTAAATACACTGTCTTTTCAACAAACAGAGGCCATTATCAATATAAAAGAATGCCAATGGGACTGAGGACAGCCCCAGGCACATTCCAGCGTCTTATGAATTACGTATTGTCCGGAATTTTAGGACAAGGAATATTTGTTTATCTTGACGATATTATTATCGCAACGTAAGAATATTAAGGATCATCTCGGGAAATTAGACTTACTCTTACAAAAGCTTAGTGATGCTGGATTAAAAATTAAACTTTCTAAATGCAAATTTTGCTTTAAGGAAATAAATTTCTTAGGGCTCAAATTAAGTTCTGATGGTATTCACACCACTGATGACAAAATACAGGCAGTGAGAGATTTTCCTGAACCCACTACGACTGACGAAGTTAGACAATTTTTAGGTCTGGCTGGGTACTATAGGTCATTCGTACCACAGTTCTCTCATATAGCTCTTCCCTCTATTCCTACTACTCAAAAAAAGATGCTGTATTCCAATGGGAAGAAGAACAAAAAAGGGCATTTAACAATCTAAAAATTAAACTAACAAATGCACCTTGTTTAGCATATCCGGATTACACAAAATCATTTCTTATTTGTACAGATGCATCAGTTAAAGGATTAGGGGCTGTATGGATGCAGGAAGATAAAAGAGGAAAGAATCAACCGATTGCATTTGCCAGCAGACAAACAAGAGGTGCGGAGAAAATTATTGCACTACAGACTTAGAGGCACTTGCAGTGGTTTTTGCATTACAAAAGTTTCGAGATTTGGTATATGGTTACGAAATCCACTTATTCACCGAGCATAAACCACTGGTGGGTATGTTTAAAGAAAAACTCCTTTCTGGGAGGAGAGCAAGATGGAAATGTACAGTTGAAAACTACAATGTACAAATTCATTACATACAAGGTAAAATGAACATAGAAGCTGACACATTATCTAGGAACCCGAACACAATTCAGGTCGCGGCGTTAGATCTCAAAGGAAATATCCCAAACCACGAGGATATCGCAAAGGCACAAAGACTTGACCCAATATGGTCTAAAGTAATATACAAGTTAGAAAGTGGAGATGACATACAATTACCCAAACTGCATGTCCCACTTGAACAATTCACAATGGTCAATAATACATTATACAAAATTAACTCTAAACAACCAAAAAGCCAAAGAAATACTAACCAGTTGGTAGTACCTAATGACATGATACCCCAAGTATTACGATTGATACACGACAGCCCACATGCAGGACATCCTGGAAAGGATAAGACATTCAACCAAGCCCAGGTATTATATTACTGGCCTTCATTACGAAAAGATATAAACAAACATATAGACAGATGCGAATCATGTGCGAAACACAAAGGATACCCAATCACACCTGCACTGATGGGTAATTACCCTGTACCACATCAACCATGGGACGTTGTCGCTGTTGATTTACTCAAGATGCCATTATCATACAATAATAACCTATACTTATTCGTAGCAACGGATCATTTTTCCCGTTATGTCATTTTAGCTCCAATTAAAGATAAGACAGCAGAGACAGTAGCAAAGGCAATAACAGATAATGTAATATGTCGCTTTACTACCCCAAAGGTATTAATAAGTGATAATGGAGGAGAATTTAATTCTGAGATCTTACAAGAAATATGTAAACAATACAACATCAAAAAGGTTATGGTTTTGGCCTATCACCCAGCATCGAATGGGTTGGTAGAGAGACAAAATAAAAAGGCATTAGATGTGCTACGACACATTCTCAGAGAAAATTATGCAAGCTGGGATGATTGGATTCCCAGCGTAAAGGCCTCAATTAATGGGTCTATAAATAAATCTATCGGTGACACACCACATTTCATTATATATGGCACAGATAAAAAATTACCATATGAGCTCCTAGAAGGTGACAGCATGCCTATATACAATTACGATGATTACTCTAAACTCCGTTTACGTGAATTCCAGGACATTCACAAAAGAGTCAAAAAACAATTAACGATGTCCAAGGAAGAAATGACGGAGGTATTTAACAAGAAGGCAAAGATTCACCTATCAGCTTAGGACACATTGTTTACGGAGTCATTCATACGAGAGACAATAAATTATCCCCGAAATTTGAGGGCCCATACAGAGTAATTAACATAAAAGCAAACAAAGTTTTAATTAAGTCACTTTCATGTGGCGAGGAGAAACAAGTTCATATTGACCATTTAAAACGAGTTTCAAGGGAATTATCACATAATTATTCAGCCTCGGATACAACCGAACAGGTGAACGTACCTCAAGAAACCAAGCAAGAACACAACAATGATTACAAAAAGAAATTAAGGTCATATACCAAACAATCGAACATAGGTGCAACTATTCCAATAAAAATCTACAGTACATCATTTACGAGAATTAAATATCGATTTAAACTCCTTCTATAAATGAAATAACAATCAACCGTAACGCACATCATCACTATCATCGACCACAGCATTATAGGAAATTAATAGATTTTTTTTTTCGGTAGGTTACGATGAAGGGACTTATGCTATGGATTCTCCTCTACATAGTAAGAGGATATGCGCACCTAGACCCCAAGCATGTAGTACGACAAGGATGCCTCATAGCTCCAACGGCCAGGACTACAATCGTTAAGGACGTCATGAGTACTGAAATAAGTCTAGATTACTTGTATGACTTACCTACTTATCTAGAAAGACTTGCGACGCTGATGCGAACTCTGGTCTTCATGATAGGAAATTATGTTTCACAAGCACATAACACCAAGGAAGTGAATGAAATGGTGAAGTTAGCGAAATGGAAACTAGAACAGGCGAAGTCAACTATGCTCGTCATGATCCAAGATCTCCCATCTTATGGAACGGAGGTACTGAGCGACAGGAACAACAGCACACGTACTCGCCAAAAGCGCGGTTTGTTTGACCTGGGCTATGCAGTTCTCAGGAACATCTTTGGATTGGCTACAGAGGATGACCTTAAAGAAATAAACAACAAATTTAATAAGATAGCTCAGGTACTAACATACCAAGATAAATTCATCACAGGACAGAACTCAGCAATGAAGACAATTGTGAAAAATCTGAAACAAGCAGAAAACGTAGCTCTCGAGAGTGTAGATAAAATAAATGAATTAGAGGGAAACGTTACTCTTTTCCAGCACTTCTCCATCATCACAGAACATATTGACACGATTCTACTACAATTAGAGAACACTAGAGATCGTTTCAGGGCACTATGCAAGGAATTTCTAATGCTGGTGATGGCAAGATCACAACTGACTTACTCCCAGTTCATGAGCTACGTCAGATAGTTAGTCAAGGCATACATAAACATAAATTGAAGCCGTTGTTCCGCAGTAGGGAATTTATGCAATATTATCCGTATTTAGAAGCAACCCTAACACCAACATCAGTGGTAGTTCATGTACCATTCATCACTGAAGACCTGTTCACAGTATACCAAATACACCCCTTCCCCTATAAAAATAACAACACTTTGGTCATCATCAACATCAACACAGACACCGAACTCATCATGGTCTCCAAGAGAAGGGACACTGTCACTTTCGCAAGTGAGTCAACGATTGAACGAAAGTGCCGCACATCCTTACATGCTGTTCATCTTTGTCCTGCGTACATTTTCACGTTTCAGCCTACTGATACAGTCCCTTGTGAAATGGCTATCATCAGAAATGACAATATTCATCATCAATGCAACTTCACTTTTGCTCCAGATAAACTTGTACACCATCAACGCATTGGACACTCACAGTTTTTTTATTTCCTCATAACACATCAGTTTACATAGTCTGTCCAGATATACCACTATCTCATACATCAGCATCAGGATTATACATAGCACCAGACTACTGTGCGGTATTTACACCAGCCATGTCTACTTTATCCACCATCAATCACTATGCCATTCTCAATCATACACACAAACATTTCCACCCACTGCCTGATATGAACTTAAACATGAGCACAAGTATTAAGCTGACTTCACCTAAGTTTGAAACTATGCAGCTGATCAATGAAACAATGAAGCCCTGGGAAGATTTGAGTTTGAGTATGTTCAACCCATATTATGTGTATAGCCCAGCACCTACTGTCTTTATAATCGTCTGCATTGTAGTTGCAGTACTGCTGTTCGCAATGCACAGAATGCATGCAAGAACTGCTAATTTGGAGTCATTATTTAGTGGGGGGAGAGTTAACATCACAGTTAACCACCCTGAATAAAGTGTATATATTTTGTATATTGTATTAATTATATATATAAAAAAAAAAGAAAAAAAAAATGACCCATATATGGCAGACCAGTACCATTATCTTTAAATGAAATATTAATAACTCTTACCATAATCTTCATTTTAAACTATTTTTTAGTCTTGCATGTATGCATTTCACTATAATAACCCAAGTACATACTGTATTACAGTTAAATAATTTATTTTAATGCATTTATTCAAATATGTATACAACTTGTTTAAAATGTAATATTACTGAATAATCACTATTTACTATGAATAATATATGTATACAATATTCATACAATTATGTTACTTTTACAATATTATGTATTTCACTTAATTAGCTTATAAGTTCATTATAATGTGTATTAATATGTTAGGACTATTAACTGTCAATGGTACGCCATTTTCGCGCGGCCGAGCAGATGTCAGGACTACATATAATAATTACAAATCATAATAGATAGATAGATAAATAGATAGATAGACAGCCCTCTGCAAGCCTGGGAAAATGAAATGAGGTTGCAAGTTACACTGAGGAAAGCTAACGACAGCGGCCAGTAAGGAGATGATGCAGTTAGCTGTCAGCAGTCCTCTCGTGAACAAAGACCTAGTAACCATACACACACATATACACACATACTCACACACAGGCTTCTTAAACTTTCCATCCACGAGGAACACACGTGATACGTCTCCTGTTTCACCAGAATTTAGGAAAGAAAGCTTAGAAGGAGACATGCCTCAGAAGAGACAGGTCACAGTGAGGAGGGCTTGGCAATTTGAGAGAGAGACAGACAGAGAGATAGATAGCGGGACGGGACTCTATACTTACGCTCTGTGTGAGAGACTTGTTAATATTTCCAAGACAAATAAAAATAGTCCCATACTATTCTTTACCTCTCCTGTCACTACATGACAAATGGGAAGCTACTCCAAGATATAAAAACCGCTCGTCCCAAAATCTAAAATTATATATAACTCAACCACAAAGGAACCTACACAGTCTTTTATGACACAAAGTCATTTATGACATATATATATATATATATATCATCAACATCATCATTCGGATCTCCTTTCCCACCCCAGGGCAGGGTGAGGAGTAGCAATGTCCAGACAGCCCAAAATTGCCCAGTCCAATTTGCTACGCCTCCATTCACTGATCATTCAAGCCTCCGGAATCCTTGCTCTATCGGATACGCCAGAAACATCCACCTCGTCTTGTAAATTCACATAAACTATCCGGTAGAGTCAATCTGGATGCTGCCACGTTATAAAGGGGTGACAAATTCTTGATCATGCACTTCTCCTCACAACATTTATCCAGCCAGCTGGATCTCTTGTCAGTTCCCTAGCCGCACCAACTTCCAAACCTCTCTTCCTCACACACTCATCCACCATATCTCTCCACCTCCTTGGCCTCCCTCGCTTCCTCCCTCCTTCAGTTTTGCTCAGATATAGCTTTTTCACCACTATTGTTATCCATTCTCTCCATATGGCTATACCATCTCAGTACTCACTCTTCGATTCTGGTGTCCACAGTCCTCCTCACTCCACATCTTTCCCGAATCACATTATTTCGTATCCTATCCACTCTCTGTACTCCACATACATTCCTCAGCAGTCCCATCTCCACTACTCTTATGCCTGACTTTTCATTTTCATGCCACACCATAGTCTCACATCCACATGTTAAAGATAGCACTAACACTCCTTCATGTAAAGCCTCCTGCAGCTTGCAACACTCAAGCCTTTGTTTCTTATCAAGCACCTTCATTGCACTGTAGCTACTTTTTCTTCCGTGTAGTCACTCTACTTTCAATTTCTTTTGCAAACTTTTCCTTTCTTTTTCTATCAATGTACCCAGGTAATTGAACCTCTTTTACCAATTCCAGTCTCTCTCCATTCACTATAACATTGCACTGGGAGTCACTTTCTCTCTCAATAACCACCACCTTACTCTTTTTCTACATTTATTCTCAAGGCACGATGCTCAGCAGTCATCAGCAAAACTCTTCACTAGCCTACCAAGTTCTTTGTCCGGTATTTCCAAGCAATACTGCATCATCAGTAAGAAACAAATCTAAGATACCCCCATCCATCACCATTACAAACGCTATCCCTCGCTCCATGACTCGTGTTTTTACATCTTTTCTTCATCACCCCTATCCATACATATATATTGAACAGCCAGGGGGATACATCACACAACCTTTGTTGCACGCTCCACACCGATCGTGAACCATTCACTTTGATGCCCATTAACCTGCCACATAAGCTTCACTACCATCATAAAAACTCTTGATTTGGCACCAAGGAGCTTTACATCTACACCGTACATGCGCTAAAAACTTTCCTAAACAATCCTTCTCTGTCCACTTTGTCGTATGCTTTTTCCAGATCACTGAATGCCATAAACACCCTATGGTCCTTCTCACAAGCCTTCTCTGCCATCCGTCTCACTGGGCAAATATTTGATCCACACATCCTCTGCCACTCTTAAAGCCATCCTGTTCATCACTCACTAGGACTTCTGATATCTCTCTTTCTCTATAAGAATTCTTCCATATACATTTCCTACCACACCCACTAAACTTATGCCACGATAATTCTTGCACTCACTTCGCTCACCTCTATTTTTTTTAGGGTACCAATTTCACAGTCTTTTCCACTCTGCTGGCAGTTTCACTTCATTCATGCCTTCTTCCATATCTCCAACAAGCACTTCATTCCACTCTCTCCAGTACACTTAATCATCTCTTACATACACCTCATCAACCCCAGTTGCTTTCCCATTTTTCAGCCACTTCACAGCTCTCTTCACATTTTTTTTTTTATGTGAGGAAGAAAGAACCAAAGGCCATGGGAGCCCGCAAATAACAGTTCCCTCCAAGAGAAAAACAAATACAAGAGAGAGCCAAATTCAAGATCCGACTCATTTCTGAGATGCCTCCTGGACACACTGCATTTGAAAGACTGGGAGATCATAGGCAGCAGGGAATTACAGACAGAGGGAGACAGTTCCAGAGTTAACCTGTTGCATAAATGAAGGACTGAGAGTAACGGTTAACTCTTGCATTAGAGAGTTGGACAGAAAAGGGATGAGAGTTTGCTGCTAGACGGGTGCTACGCACGCGTTGTAGAGGTGGAGTGAATGCATGCAGACAGTTCTAGAGGAGCAGTGACCATTGAGGTATGCGATACAGAAAAGAGATAAAGATGCAACAGTGCAACGGAAGAGACAGAGGTTGAAGGGAGTCAGTAAGAGGAGGAGAGTTAATGAGATGAAAGCCTTTGACTCCACCCTATGGCTGAGAAAAGCTGTATGTATGAGCCTCCCCACACACGAGAGTTGTACCCCTCACACACAGGCGGATAAAACCCTGTATAGAGTCAACAATTGTGCAGGGGTAAAGAAAGAACAGAGAGTCGTGCTTTCTAGCACACCTACTCTCTTTGGAAGCAGATTTTGCAAGAGACATGAATATGGATCTTTCCAAGGATAAGTCCCGAGTAAATGAAACCTCAAACATGTTCAAGGACGATGCAGGATTAAGCTGAATATTATTAAACATTAGTGGGTATACCTGTGGAAGATTTTGTTCGGGTTGATAGGTGTAAGAACTGGGAGTCTTTGATGCATTAAAAATGTGACAAGATTATTTTTACCCTTAGTCAGAGATACGAGCCAAGTCACACATTAGGTGTGCCATAGCCTCATCCCTTGTTTGTTGAAGTAACTGCTGAGATGAGAGTTGGTGTGGAACCGGAATGGAAAGGCAGGAAGGGTGGAGTCATCAACGTATGAGTGGATAGGGTTAGATGTACAGCTTAGAAGGTCATTAATGAATAAAAGGAAGAGAGTTGGTGATAGGACAGAGTCCCTGAGGAACAATCTTTCACTGTTGATACAGATCGGAGGGAGAAGAATGATGGCTGTGCTACAACAGCGGTTATAGAACGACCAGAAAGGGAAGCTAGTGATGAAGGCACAGATAGAAGGATAGAAACCGTAAGAGGGCAGTTTTAAAATTAAAGATTTATGCCAGACTTCGGATCGAAAGCCTTTGAGATGTCAAATGCAATGGCAAAGCTTTCGCCAAAGTCCTGAAAGGAAGATGATGACCAGGAGTCTGAAAGGTAGATGAGAAGATCGCCAGTGGAGCGTCCCTGATGGAACCCGTCCTGACAATCAGCAAGAAGGTTGTGATAGTGAAAGATGCCTTTAAATTTTTTCTATTGAGAATTGACTCGAAAATTTTTGAAATACAAGGCGTTAAAGCAATTGGACGATAGTTAGAGGGTTGGGAATGGTCACCCTTCTTTGGGACTGGCTGACTCCGAGAGCAAACTTCCAGCAAAAAGGAAAGGTACAAGTTGACAGACAAAGGCGAAAGAGTTTGCCTAGACAGGGGTGTAAGCAGCAGAAGCACAGTTCTTGAGGAACGGACAGGGAGGGACTCCATCAGGCCCATATGCCTTGTTAGTATTGGAGGCCAGTGATGGCAGAAAATACATCAGCTGAAGAAATTTTAATGCCAGGCATGAGGAAGTCAGTGGGGGAAGTGATGGAGGTACAGCAACCGGAATCGTCTAAGGTGGAATTGGAGGAGAAACTCTGTGCTGGAAGAGCTATGCTTTATCAGTAGAAGAAATAGTTACGGAATCATTAGAGCAGAAAAGAGGAGGGAAGGATGGTAAGGTAAAGTTGTTAGAAAGGTTTTATGGCAAGGTGCCAGGAAGGAGTGGGAAGAATTCGAGTTGGAGAGTTGGAGAGGATTTAGTATGGATGAAATTATTTTTAGCAGAGCGAAGGAACAGACTAAGTATGATTCCCAAGCAGAAACGTAAAGATGATGTGATTCAAGTGGGGTGGGTTGGCTCCCGGTACCTTTTGTAGGCCTTCTCATTGTTGTGGACAGCATTAGAACAAGCATGCTTAAAACTAAGGCTTTCTTGCGTTAGACAAAGGATACAAGAAAGGAATGTATGCTTCCACATGCCTGAGAGAATAACCTCTGTAATGCACAAGGCACACTCAGATGGCTCCCAGCCATGGAAGCTAATAATCATTCCAGGGAAAATCAAAGAAGTACTGCCTGGAGGGCCTCCCAATCCGCAGCTCGAAAGTGCCACAGAGATGACGTTTCTTTGGAGGGTCCACAATGTACCGGAGTGAAAGGACAGGTTTAGGTGATAAGGTTGTGATCGGAGGAGTCCAACGGAGAGAAAAGATTAACAGTGTAAGCAGAAGGATTAGTTGTATGGAAGAGGCTTCAAGCATGTTGGAGCTCTCTTCATGTGTCTGGGATAATGGGTAGGGTGTTGCGGCCAAGCTTAATTCTTTCTTGCACCCCTCCCCCAAACCAATCAATAAGCTTTACAGCCGCTCTGCTCTCTCTATTCCCATTCTTCAGGCTTTCAAAATATTCTTTCCATCTTAGTCCTACTTCATCCCCTTGGGTAAATAATCTACCACCCACATCCTTCACACTAATCACATATTTTCCCGCTTTCACTCCTCTACATTTCCCGCACCTCTTTCCAGAATTATCTTCCTATTTTCAAAGTACAGTTTGCACACTTTTTCTTCCTAGATCATCATTTACCTCCTTCTTGTTCCTCTTCACCAGCCTCCTTTTGTGCTTCTTGCTCTCTGCATATCTCAGTTCTTATTTCCTAACTGAACCCCTGTCCTGGTAACTACTTTTTAGTCACTTCTTCCTTTTTTCTCCATCACTCTCTTAACCTCACCATGACACCATGCCGTATCTTTCTTCTTCTGTTAAATATTTTTGCAACACCACATACCCGTTTTAGCATTACTAACTAAGTAATCCCTGTATACATTCCACAGACTGTCCAGATCCATTTATCCAATTCACTGATTCTTAACTCCTCCCCTACTTTGGGTTGTAATCATCTGTCATTTCGTTGATCCTCAGCTTCTCAACTTTCAGTCTTTCTCCCTGACTGCTTCTTTCTCTCCTTGGGATCCACCTCACTCCTCTCAGCTTGATCTCGTATACCACAGTCATATGATCTGACAGACTTCTTCTCTCAATGGCCCTCGTTTAGCAAATCATTGACCTTCTCACGAGTGTCATAAAGACTTTGTAGTTACTTTCAGAGAAGTATATTTTAGACTTGTGGTCGAGCGGCTTTTATATCGTGTAGTAGCTTCCCCACCAAATGTCATGTAGTGACAGGAGAGGTAAAGAATAGTAAGTGGGACTATTTTTATTTGTCTTGGAAATATTAACCCCCTACAATCATGGGCTTGTTTACCACAATGACTTGCATCTTACGCCGTTATTTTGGCTCCGACAGACTCTCAAAAAATATTTGCCAAAAATCAGTTATTAGTCCTAGAATAATAAAATTATATATGCTTGTGGCACATACCTTCAGCTTTCTCCTGGAATGATTGTTGAGCCTTCGTCGGTTGCTCTTAGGACTTGTGGAGACCTCTGAAGCGGGTAACGAAGTCTCCACTTTACACCTCCCGACAACCCGTAATATGATTACCACAGCCAGATAATAAACACTATAAACACTATTCTACAATTTTCAAGTAGTTTTGGGATCCATACTAAAAAAAAAAAAACTGTGAAAGCAATGGAAATTACGAGCGTCACTGATCGGTCAGACTGGCACTAGTCTAGCTCTTGGTAGTCTGTCATTGATTATTCATAAAACCCCTCACACTTTATACTTCTATTACTATATAACACTTATATATATACCCTCTGTGGCGGGAGGGACACAACCTGGTCGCACTAAGTGGGGTGGTACTACTACTCTGGTGTCAGGTTGTGTTAGGAAGAATACTGCCACCGTATTCCCTGCGTGTCGTAAAAGGCGACTAAAAGAGGCGGGGTGAGGGGACTAGGGACCCCTCCTCTGTTCTGTAGTTCCTAAAAAGAGACAGGCCTGAGAAAGGGATGGGGGATGGAGTTATCCCCATACCCTGAAGATTGGGTCTATGAATGTGCGTGGATGTAGTACGATTGGAGGCTAAAAGGGAGGAGATTGGGAGAATGTTTGGTGAGAAGAAAGTTGGATGTGTTAGCTTGGAGTGAAACGAAGATGAAAGGGAAGGGGGAATCTATGTTTGGAAGTGTGAATGGAAGATTGTCAGGGTGTTGATAGAGGAAGGGCAAGAGAAGGTGTGGCCTTGTTAGTGAGTCCGGAAGTTCAGCAATGTGTGATTGAATGGAAGGAGGTGTCATTACCGAGACTGATGTGGGTGAAAGCTTAAATTTGAACGTGAGTTGTGGGTGTTTGTGAGTGCATATGGGCCTGGTAGTGAAAGGGATGAACAAGAGAGGGAGTCTTTCTGGAATGATGTTGATGAGTGTCTGCAGGAGTTTTGGAAGGGAATGTGAATGTGGTAATGATGGGAGATCTGAATGCTAGAGTGGGAAATGTAGCAGGTTGAAGGTGTAGTTGGTATGCATGGTGTGCCTGGAAGAAATGAAAATGGGGAACGAATGATACGGATTTGTGTTGAGCGATAGATGGTGATTGGGAATATGCTGTTTGAGAAGAAAGATATTTATAAGTATACATGGGTGAGGAGCAGGAGGGTGGAAGGGTTGTTGATAGAGCCTTGATGGACTATGTGGTTGTGTCTAGGAATGTAATAGGAAGATTGTTGGATGTGAGAGTTCTGAGAGGGGAGGGTGGAGGTATGTCTGATCACTACCTGGTGGAGGGGAAAGTTAAGAGTAGGTAAGAGATGGGTGAGAGCTAGGAGGGTTAGGTGTGGCAGGGAGGTTTTGAAAGTGAGTGAGTTGGATAAAAGAGAGAAAAAGATAGAGTATCAGGAGAAATTGAAAGATGAGTGGAATCAGTGAAAGATCGGGAAAATGGCAGCGTGGAGGAGGAATGGCAGTTGTTTAAGAGTGCTGTGGTGGGGCATGCAGAAGAGGTGTGTGGTGTGAGACGTGTGGGTGGTGGTGTAAGAAAAGGAAGTGAATGGTGGTGCGAGGAAGCGGGTATATTGTCGCTGAGAAGAGACGTGCATATGAAGTGTGGCTGCAGAGGAAGGATGAGATGTCATATGAAAGGTATAAGGAGAAGAGGAACAGAGCGGAGAAGGGCTGGGGTGTGATGCTAAAGTGGCAGCAGATGAGAGGTGGGGTAGGCGGCTGACAGAGAATTTCCAGCAGAATAAGAAAATGTTTTGGAAGGAGGTGAAAAGGGTGCGAAAGGGAGGAGTCTGGGAAGGAAGAACGAGTAAAAGTGAGAGAGGATGGAAGGATGTTAATTGAGATGGATGCAGTAAGGAAGAGATGGGCAGAGTACTTTGAAAGATTGTTAAATGTAGAGGAGGAAAGGGTGGCTGAGATTGTGGCGGATGGAAGGGTGCAAGGAATAAATGTGTTGGGAGAGTTGAATGATTCTTTGATCACGAAGGAGGAAGTGGAGAAGGCAGTAAAGGGAGATGAAAGCAGGGAAAGCTGCAGGTATGGATGGGTGTGCTGTGGAATGCCTGAAGGGTGGTGGAGCAATCTATTGTTGACTGGTTAGTAAGATTGTTGAATGTGTGCTTTGAGAAAGGTACAGCCAACTGACTGGGCAAGTGCTTGTGTGGTCCCGTTGTATAAAGGCAAGGGTGATAAGTATGAATGTACTAGCTTTAGGGGTATAAGTCTGTTGAGTGTTGTAGGTAAGGTGTATGGTAGAGTGTTAATCATGAGAGTTAGAGAGGGTACAGAAG
The DNA here is from genome assembly GCF_032717465.1 of Coenobita brevimanus. Lineage (NCBI taxonomy): Eukaryota > Metazoa > Arthropoda > Malacostraca > Decapoda > Coenobitidae > Coenobita > Coenobita brevimanus. The sequence goes on from NC_136983.1 coordinate 23,037,523, forward strand.
GAGTGATTAATGATGAGCAGTGTGGCTTTAGGAGAGGGGAGGGGATGCGTTGATCAGGTGTTTGCTAGAGACAAGTGTGGGGAAAAGCATTTAATGAAAGGCAAGGATTTGTTTTGGGCAGTCAGGGATTGAGAGACAGCGTATGATAGACTTGATAGGGAGGCTTTGTGGACTGTTTTAAGATTGTATGGACTTGATGGTAGGTGACTAAAAAGGGTGAAAAGTTTTTATGTAAATAGCAGAGCGTGTGTAAGAGTGGGAAATGCTGTGAGTGATTGGAGCCTGTGAGAGTGGGGCTGTGACAGGGATGTGTGGATGTCGCCTTGGTTGTTTACTGTTTACATGGATGGTGTTGTAAGGGAGGTGAATGCAAGAGATTTAGGTGGTCTGAGTCTGGTAAATGTTGGATGGAGGAGAGTGGAATCTGAAGCTTATTGCTGCTGTTTGTAGATGGATACTCAACTCAGACTGATCTAGAGGAGAGATTGAGAGAGTTGGTGGTGTAGAGGAGTTTGGAAGGGTGTGTGAAAGGAGGAAATTGAAAGTAAATGAGAATAAGAGTAAAGTGATGAAGTGTACGAGGTTGATAGATGGTAGGGGGATGAATATAGTTTTGAATGGTGAGTTGCTTGAGGAGGTAGATTGTTTTTAAAATATCTAGGGTCACATGTTGCTGTGTGGATGGAAGAATAGATGCAGAAGTGCAAGTTTAGAATAAATTTAAAAGGGATAGGCAGGTGCTGGGAGAAATGAAAAAAGTGTTTAAATGTCGTTCGCTTAGAATGGATGTAAAGAGAAGGTTGTATGAGGGTGTTGTGGAAATTTGACTGCATTATATGGGTCTGAAACATGGAATATGTGGGGTGTAGCAGAGAGGAAAAGTTTGAATGTAATGGAGATGAGATGTCTGAGGAGTATGTGTGGAGGATTGGTGATGGATCGGGTGCTAAATGATGAAGTGCGAAGGAGAACTGGAGCGTTGTTCTGGAGATGGCTGGTAGAGTTGAGCAGAGGGTGTTGCAATGGTTTGGGCATATGGAGAGAATGGATAATGAGCGATTGGTAGAAAAAGACAACTAGATCTGATGTGAGAGGTGTAAGGCTGAGGAGGAAGACCACGAATAGGATGGATGGACAGTGTGAAGAGAGCGCTGGATGCGAGAGGGATGTCTGTTGAGCAAGGAAGAGTGGCTGTGCGTGGACAGAAATAAATGGGAGAGAAATTCTCAGAATGAATAAGTGATGACGCAGCCCTGAGGGGGATATTCCTCCGCATTTGGTCTGATCAGCTAGTCAGGTCAGGTGCGGGTAAGGGGATGGGTCTGTTAAGGATGTGGCAGGGGTAAAATCCAAAGTTCTGCTGTCGGGCCCTGCTGCGGATGTCACTGATTGCACTGTCTGAAGACCCTTCTGCAAAGTGTGTGGAAAAGGGTGAGGATCTGTCCGTTCTCCCCTTTGGGGCTAAGATGCTAATGAATGTGTTTGAATGGATGAGTGTCGGAGAGAGTGAGTTGTCCTGTCTCGGCTACTCTCCTTTTCCTTGGGGGAAGCAGCCTAGGTATATAGATAGATAGATAGATATATCTATAGTCTTTATCCATGCTAAGTTTCCTTCAGTAGTATTGGCTTATTGTCACTGTAGGGATTCACTTCTTTTCGGTAAAATACGTAGCATTCACTTTCTCGTCCTGTATACTGGCATTGAGAGTGAAAATGTCACTACCATCTTCACTCTCATAACTCATGGCATTCAGACATGCTAGAGTGAAACTTTCACTTCTATTACTCCTAGGGTATATACTCGTATTCTTATAATACTACTCATTTACATTTCTATTTACGTTCTCTTTATTTTATTTACGTTATTTACATTTCTATTTTATTCACACTGTGTTGTGCACTGTCACTTGAAATAACTTATAAAACTATTTTCCATTGTTCACGTATATTTACATTCATTACTTTCACTTGCTGTTTACACATTATTTACACATTATTTACAATTCCACTTGTGCAGACTGTTTTACTTCCTGGTAGAAAGATCGTGGTCACTCTTTTATCAATTGTCAGCCCTTTACCTCTTTCCACACGAGGTTTAGTAGGGGGTGGTTGGTCACAGGGCCATTTGCATGGGGGTGAAAAGTGTCTTTGAAGTCAGCAAGAAGAAACATACGTACTTTCAGCTTCGGAAGTTGAGAGAGAACTGAGTGATAACGGAGTAGACCACCAGCGTAGAGGCCTCCGCTAGGGGTTGGTTCACAGAGTTACCACGATAGCTTCTTGAAACAGCTGGTCTGAAGCACTGATACGATTGGCAGGAAATCTAGACAATACATTATAAATTTGGTAGTTCCAGGTGAATGTAAATATCACTTAGGTTGCTCCCTTCCCTCCTTACATGTATATTTATTACGAAAATAGATTAGAGGCCTACTTAGGAGATATATATATTCAGAGCTACCAATGTTATATCTTGAAACAGCTTTGTCTAGCACTGATATGATTGGCAGGAAATCTAGACAATTACATTATGCAAATTAGGTAGTTCCAGTGGTGAATGCAATATCGATTAGGGTTCTCCCTTCCCTCCTTACATGTATATTTATTACGAAAATAGATTATAGGGCATATTTCAAGGGGAAAAAAACAGCGAAAATTAGCGAACGAGTGCACGTGAGGCGTTGTCAGGGTGATAACAGTCAATTCCAGGTGTATGGCACTTCTCACTTACCTTATTTCTTTCTTGTATATATTATTTGGCAAGAATAGGACATAGGGCTTATTTCCAATGGATGAAATCAGTGAAAAATTCCAGGGAAGATTTACTTAGATGAGCACGGCCGTGGGCAGGCGAAAGAGGACAGGGTAA
>NC_136983.1:23040491-23187991 GCF_032717465.1 Coenobita brevimanus
ATCCTTTGTATAATTCTAACATACAGTATGCTGCATGTTTGATCACGATTCGCCTCGTGGCTTCCATAGTGCGTGTTCTACCTCACTCCTCCCTTCCTCCCCTTATAGTTGAGTAAGTCGTTCTTTCTGTTGTTCAGAGCAGGATTGTCAACTCTTTGTCCCCTATGACTTCATTTGCTCGTCCTTCTTACAAGTTGCATCAAGCTCTGCCGGCCCCTATATAATGAGTTCAGTCTCTGCATTAATTGCCACTTAGATCTACTCCACATTTTGTTCACATCTCTGTCCTCCCCTGTACAGTTGTTATTATTTTTGTGAGTGCTCAGGAAGTCTCCAACCATCTAGCAGCTGTGTAATTTGAGTATAAGTGTTATTACATTTTTTTCTTGTACTGTATAGCATAACGTGTTGATTCGTGGGCCTGGTGAGGTTTTTGTGATTAATGTAAAGTTTTACTGTCAGCCATTGTTAATAATATTTTGTATCTATAATAATATATCTTGCATTTACTGAGCATTATCCGGTTTTCTCATTTTATTAGGGCTGACTGAGATAAATTTTACTCTTGCTAATTTCGTGTTAATAGAGGCTATTGCAGTTAACCATATATTTAACCTGTTTTTTGCCATTACATTATCCTTATGAGTCCTGAATGTTTAGTTGTTAGTTTCAGCATTAAACTTTAACTTGTAGTTTTACCTAACTCTTTTGTTTTGAACCTGGAACGTTGCAGGACAGTAGTGATTTAGTATTCTCACTTGAAGTGTTCATTATCTCTCTCTGTTCCGTAACAATATATATATATATATATATATATATATATATATATATATATATATATATATATATATATATATATATGTCCAACACAGAATAAAATAATCTTGTGGTGGCAGAAACAAAAATAAAAAAGACAATTATGAGGCTAAGAGGTGGTAAATGAAGTGAAGAAACATGAAGGGAAAGGAACAATGTAAGGGTGACAAAGAGAAGGGATAAAAGGGTGTGGGAGGAGAGAATATACGATAAGAGGACAAACTGAGCCAAAAAGAAGAGCCAGATAAATGCTGGCTCGTCAGAGAAGACAGAGAGAGAGAGAGAGAGAGAGAGAGAGAGAGAGAGCCGAGGGGGGGTGGAGGGAGGTGCCGGTGGTAGTGGTGGTCTAAACCCGATCATCCATCATTCACAAGGCGGCTGGAAAACTTGTGATGGGAGGCGTTGACGTGACTGCAATAATAATAAGGGAGTAGCTCCACTTGCCTTAACCGTTTGTTTCTGGATCAGAGATGATGGAACTACACTCGCAATAAGAAGGTGAAAATGATATTTCCTGTAGATGAAAAATTATTATAACCAAAAGGTGGAAACAACCTGAATGTGAATATAATATTACCCGAAAGTGGTATGAACGTATTCTGAAGATGGATATAATATAATCAAGAGGTGGAAATAATGCAAACCGGAGGCGGAGATAATTTAACCTGTTTGTGGAACTGTCAAATCAAAAGGTGGATGTAAAAACAATCTAAAGGTGCAATTAAAATGAAAGATGGATGCTACCGCAGTTACCTTCATCCTTCACCTACTGAACAGGAGATACTGCACTAAGCTTAAAGCACCGCACAGATACTACATACCGCTTTTATATTTGATTTTCGATTGTAGTCTCCTGTAAGCCAAGAAACCATTTACAACACTGGGTGGTAACCATATAACCAAACCATACGTGCTGCCTACGTGTCAACAAGTGGGTTGGTGGATGGTTAGTGCCCGGCCCTGTAAAAGAAATAACTCCGAGTCAAACGGCCACCCCTTGCGGAATTATGGCGCCTGGCAATAGACAGATAGATAGATAGATAGATTTTGCGGGCAATGCAGAGTGCTCACATATGGGCGTTTTTTCATAATAATGTTCTGTACACATTTTACTTCATTCATTTACGGTGACCCCTGCGCCTAATATTGCCACAAAATACTTTGTGATGATGGTGTTGGCTATATATATCAAACGATGAAGATTTATCGGTTTTACACTTCTGTAGGAATATTTGTTGATTTATACTATTATTCAAATACTACCAGTGATCACCAGCAAATGTATTAAAAACAAAAAAGTTGTTTCACCAGATAGTCGCTGCCTGAGGTACAACATGCTCTACCAATTACGAGTGACTTTCCACCCCATTTCCCTCCTGCACCTCTCTTCCCACACTTTTCTACTTATTAGTTCTTTCTTTGCAAATGGGAACTTGGCCCAGCCTCTGGCATCTCTCCTACTCTACAAATTATGAGTGATTTTGCACCCCATTTCCCTCCTGCACCTCTCTTCCCTGACTTTTCTATTTATTGGTTCTTGGCAGATGGGAACTTGGCCCAGCCTCTGGCATCTGTCGCACCCTTCTTTCTCGTTATCTACTTTCTTGAGTCCGATTTGCAGTCAGCCACTTAACATACAAACTATGTCATACTGAATGTTGACAAAGGCTGTTGATAAATGCTCGTACGCTAGGCATCCTGGAGCTTTGTAGCCGTGACCCCGTTCTCTATCTTTTAACAACAGATAAAACTGCTAATTTGACTTGACAGCAATATTCATGGCTTTACGATGGTGTGAGTTCATACAAACACGAATACTAATGTAGCTCCTTAGTCGTACTGATTGTTATTCACCCAGGGCAGGATTTACCTACTAGGCCAAACTCATCAGTGGGCCCCCCAATTATAGAAATGTTTTACATTAGATCAAGTTTTATATATATTACTGTAATAATTTTGCAATGGCCAAATGTCATCAAATATTAAATATCATAATACTATATTGTAAGAAATAAAAATTTCGCACAATATAACATCATTACTTTTAATCACATTAGTTCTATATCATGTAGCCTACATCTTATATATGGGAATAATGAAAGAGATACAATTAACTTGAAGCATAGGCAATTTTGCAGGCACATTAAGTACAGCAAAACTGTGTAATTTTCAAAATATCTTCTTCCCACTTTGTCAATGATATTGTCTGTGTCAAGGGATTATAGGAGGCCAGATTCTGTCTATCTATCTATATACCTAGGCTGCTTCCCTCAAGGAAAGGGAGGTACCCGAGACAGACCACACACTCCCAATTTACTCATCCACACAAACACATTCATTCACATCTTAGCCCCAAGGGGAGAAAGGACTGATCCTCATCGCACCACACCGCACGAGGGTCAACTGTGCGGTGCAATCAGTGACATCCGCCGCAGTGCCCGACAGCAGAGCTGGTTTACCCTTGTCCCATCATACTGGATCCATCCCCTTACCCACACCTGACCTGATCAGCTGATCAGACCAAATGCGGGAGAATATCTCCTCAGGGCTGCGTCCTCATTTATTCACAATTTCTCTCCAATCATTTCTGTTATGTGCAGCCACTCTTCCTTGCTCAACAGACATCCCTCTCACATCCAGCGCTCTCTTCACACTATCCATCCATCCTATTCATGGTCTTCCTCTCAGCCTTACACCTCTCACATTAGATCCAGTTATCTTTTTCACAGATCGTTCATCATCCATTCTCTCCATATCGCAACATCCTCTGCCCAATTCGATCAGCCATCTCCCGCACAACTCCAGTTCTCCTTCGCACTTCATCATTTCTCACTCAATCCATACGCGTCACTCCACACATTCTCCTAAGACACTTCATCTCCATTACATTCAAACTTTTCCTCTCTGCTACACCCATATTCCATGTTTCAGCCCCATATAGCGCGGACAGTACCACAACATCCTCGTACAGCCTTCTCTTTACATCCATTCTAAGCAAACGACATCTAAACACTTTTCATTCCTCTCAGCACATTTTCATTTATTCTAAACTTCACTACTGCATCTATTCTTCCGTCCACAGCAACATGTGTCCCTTACTACTTAAAACACTCTACCTCCTCAAGCAACCCATCATTCAAAACTATATTCATCCTCCTACCATCTGCCAATTTCGTACACTTCATCATTTTATTCATTCTCATTTACTTTCAATTTCCTCCTTTCACACACCCTTCCAAACTCCTCTACCAACTGTCTCAATCTCACCTCTGAATCAGCCACTAGTGCAGTATCATCCGCAAACAGCAGCTGATTCAGATTCCACTCTCTAATCATCAGCATTCACCGGACTCAGATCTCCAACTAACACTCTTGCCAGATTCAAGGCATGATAATGAAAGTGAGTTTAATCTGGTTTGTCCGATGATAGACCTCAGGTGATTTTTCACCCTAGATAGAGAAAGGCCTCTCTCCTTCACAATTTGTAATGGGGATACTAAGGAAAATTGTTACCAAGATACTAATGTCTGGAAAGACAATTGTCAAAATACCATCTTTGGACGTAATCAAAGTGGAGATGTTTGTCACTGATCTGTCAGATTCAGAAGACAAAGTGCTTTTATTTTTTTTATTTTTTTATTTTTTAATAACAGAACGGAGGAAGGAAAAACAAATGGGTAAAAAAAATAAATAATCCATACACCAGATTACTGGTGTCCTCTGTTCATAAAATATCTGTAACAGTTAGACTTGAACAGTTGTGGGTTGAAATTTGGAGGAAAACAACTCTGGGGAAGCGAGTTCCAGAGAGATGCAGTACGGGGAATAGAAAAAAGAATTCTGATAGGCAGAAGTTCTGCAATATGGTTGAATGTCTCTCTAATCTTGAGCGCTATCAGATGCACGTGTAGCACGAGGGAAGGCATGGAGAGGTGGCACCATGGACGCAACTTCGTCTGAGCATTTGCCAAAAATATTTGTAAAATAATGCAAGGGGAGGCAACATTCCCTTCTTACTTGCAGGGAGGTAGTTTATATGTAATGGCAGGGTTGTTAATGATTCTAACAGCTTTATTCTGAATTTTGTCTAGTTGTCTTAATTCAACCTCTCCACAACCATCCCACAAGGGTGAGCAATATTCAAGCTGAGAGCGCACATGACTCCTATAAATTATAGCTAACTGCTCATCGGCGAAGAAGTTACGGACTCTGTGTACAATAAATCCCAAGTTTCTTTGAGGCGGTTTTAGCAAGTGATCTGACATGAGAGAGGTCCAGCTGAGGGCACTGTTAAGTGAGACACCAAGAATTTCCAATACTTTTGGAGATAGAATATTGAAGTAGCACCTGAAGGTAATGTACGAATCTGGCAATATCTGTCTATTAGTAAACTGTATATATTTAGTTTTACTAGCATTAAAAGAGACAAGGTTGTTTTGTCCCCATTCACTGATTGTAGATAGATCTTGATTTATGGAGATGGCTGTACTGAGTTGAGAGGTAGAGATATTAGACTTTGTAAATGGATGTCTGAGTGTGAATGAACTATGTAGTGTTGAGTCATCTGCATATGAGTGAATGGGATTGTGAGTGACAGATAAGAGATCATTAATATGAACCAGAAATAGGGTTGGCGCCAGAACTGATCCCCGCGACACGCCAGTGTTAATTGAGTGGAAATTCGAATATACATCATCTACTTTTACTCTTATTTTCCTGTCACTAAGATAAGAAGAAATCAAGGGAACAAAAGACGTTAGTCCATAGCAAGGGAGTTTGGACAGCAGGAAACGGTGCCATACTCTGTCGAAAGCTTTAGAGATATCAAGAGCTACTGCATGAGTTTCTCCAAAAAGATCAATTGATTGATGGATAGTATGAGTTAAGAGATTGAGTATGTCAATGGTGGATCTTTCGTGGCGAAAACCGTATTGTCTATCACTAATTAAGTTGTTGAATTCAAGATGTTTAACAATACGCTTATTAATTAAAGTTTCAAATACCTTACCAAGAGAAGATGTGGCAGCTATTGGTCTGTAATTGGAGGGGTCAGACGAACTTCCTTTCTTCGGAACTGGGTGGATATTTGCTTCTTTCCATGAATCTGGGAATAAAGAAGTACGTATGCGTAGTCTGAATAATTTAGCTAGGACAGAGGCACGTTCAGGGGAACACTTTTTCAAAACAATTGGCGGAATTCCATCTGGGCCTGGAGCTTTGTTGGTAGGTAAATTGTCTAGGATGGATTTTACGTATCTTGTCTGTATTTTAAGTGGGGCAATTTCGGGAGAATCAAGTTCCAGTACTGAGACATTCTGGCTGGTATCATCTATGGTAGAGTTTCTGGCAAAGGTACTAGCAAAGATATCTGCTTTCCCACGTGGGTCATTTGTAATATTGCCGTCTGAAGATTTTAGTGGGGGAATGGAAGATGACTTGTTAAAGTTATTATTGAAAGAATTAAGAGTTGACCAGAATATTCTATTGTCATTAGGGTTGTTAAGTAGTTTTGATGCTTGCTTTTGAAGAAAGTTTGATTTAGATAGATTTAATACAGTTTTTGCATGATTTCTAGCAATTTTAAATTGGGAGAGTGATTCAGATGTTTTTGATTTTAAGTAAGAGTTATATGCTAATGACTTTTGGGCTGTTGCTCTGGCACAATTGCAATCAAACCATTTTGGAGAGTTTGATCTTTTAGTGAATTGTTGACTTGGTATGAATAAATCCATACCAGCTAGTATTAAGTCGCAAATGTGGGACTGGGTAGAATTGGGATCACTAGAGAAGAAAGACTGCCATGGAACATCAGCAAGATAATTTCTAAATCCATCCCAGTCTGCCCTGTCAAAGTGCCATAGGGTCACCCTGACAGGTTCAGAATGGGGAGGTGTAGGAGGGTTAACTAATGAGGCTTTGATGAGATTGTGGTCAGAGGATCCAAGTGGTGACAGTACCTCTATCCTGTATTGATCTGGATTATTTGTCAAGAATAAATCCAAGAGATGGGCATTATGGTCAGGATTATCAGGTATTCTGGTTGGTTGCTTTACCAACTGGGTGATATTAAATGATTCCGCAAACAGCTCGCATTCTAGACCAGCATCGTCAGTCCGGGCAGAATGCAATAACCATTCAACATTGTGTATGTTAAAATCACCCAAAATGGTAATTTCATTGCCAAAGGCAAGGTCCAGGTTACTCAACTGAGTGGATATGGAATCAAATACACTGGGTTCTGAAGAAGCATTGGGGGAACGATAAATTACACAGATATAGTTGGTAATGTTTTGGCAATTTAATTTATATAATGAGTAATCAAAACTGGATGAAGTGAAGTTTAAAATAGTGTCAACTGCATATTGGGATTTGATATAACAACAGGTGCCGCCCTTGTTACGAAAGTTTGTAAGGAGATGGTAACCGGGAAAACAAAATGGAGATATATCGGTGGAGGGTGAGATTTGTGGTTCTGTGAGGAAAAGGGCCAAAGGGGATATGGACTGAAGGAAAAAATGAACTGAGTTTAAATTTGAGGTAAGGCCGCGGATGTTGGTAAAGAATAAGGCCGCACCGTCACCTCTTCGCCGACAAGCATTCCCGGAAATAGCAACAGTCGCTGCCATCACAGTCGCTTGATGGCGACCAGGAGGACCCTGTGCCTCCAGCCCTACCCTGCCGGTGGTGGCAATCCGAGGTACCACCTCATTTGATCGTAAGATTGCAGCGGCCTTTACTAAGGATGTGAATAGAAGGTGTGATATGTTATGCGCATGTAGTGTGGTGTAGACAGTTGAAGGTAGATGTATTATGAGAGCATGCTGGCCTACTCTCTGTGTAAATGAATGCACTGAAAATGTTCAGAAAAGGGAGATGGTCAGGATCAAGTCCTGAGGGCTGGTGAAACGGGAGCTCCAGCTCTCTCTATCACCAGCTTGCCATCAACCTCGGGAGTACTGCCCTGTTCAACTGGTGCTACAGTCTACTCCACAAAAACCCATCTAGAACAGATGCATCCAGGTCACTGGAACAGGTACTGACAACCAATTCCAGTTGGGCTTTGAGATCATCATTTTTCATACTGTCATACTCTGAGTAGGCATTCATTCTGTGCCCTAATTCATTTATAAGGCAATACAATATGGTGTAGAAATTGTCCACCTTGAACTTCTCACGTGGACAAGTTGAGTTTCAGTGCCAACTGATTCATCAAAGAAATGTTTTCTCTTTTTTGTTCTTTTTGTTGTCTCTGTGTAGACAGGCTCAGCAAAAGCCCTAGTCTAATCTTCTGTTTCATCAAACTGACCCTGTCTCATTTCTGAGACGAAGGAGATCAAACTCTCATACAGTTTCACAACTGACAGAAGGTCGGTCTTAACTTTTTGAAGTGATAATTATGCTGGTTGCATTAAACCTTTTTAAGATTTTATACCATATTACAGTAAGAAGTTCTGTTTCAAATGCTTCCATTTGTTTTATGAGGCCTTCACCTTCAAGCTTTATAACCACAATTTGTCTACTGTCAGAACATATGTTCTCCAGTGCTGACTTTATCTCAAGGTAATGTAAAAACACTGCTTTAACAACATCAGCCCTTGCACTCCAGCGAGTTTCTGAAAGGGATTTCACTACAATCCCTTTAGCAGGTAGTGCAGCTTTCAAGTAATCCCATCTATATGTAGAGGCTAAGAAGAAGTTGTATGAGGCTTGCAAAAATCTGAAATATGAAACAGACCCAAGACAACTGCTGGACGCTGATGTTCCTACAAGGTTCATGAGTGACCTGCACAAAGGGACATAATATGCCAGGTGATTAGTAGCCTTTATTCTGGCTTGGAGACAAGTGTAAATGCCTGACATATTGGAAGCATTGTCATAACTCTGCCCTCTAATGTCACTCAAATCAAGATCAACATCTTTAATTAACTGTACAACAGTTGTGGCTATGCTCTCTGCATCATGGTCACGTATAGTCTATGAACTTTAGAAATCACTCAAGAGGTTTGCCAACAGGTGTGATATAACGAACTATGAATGCAAGTTGGTCAGTATGATAACTAACATCCTGTGTGGAATCTACACTAACTGAAGAATACTTGGCTAATTTCACTTCACTTATGATAATTGAGCGAATTTCTTCAGTCATTAGATTGACCATTTCCCCACAAATCGTTTTTGAGATATTTGAAGCCTTTCCACTACCTACAGCACCATACTTCTCCCGATGCTATGCAAGAAAAGGGTCAAATATTGCCAGGAGTTCCAGTACTCCAAGATAAAATCCCATTGTTGCTAGAGCCTATTCTTTCATCATTACCTCTGAGAGGAAGACCTCTTGATGTTAAAAATTTTAGCGTTTCAACTATGCGCAACAGAACTTCTTTCCAGCATTTTCTCTCCAATTCTAGTTGCAAAGCCAAAGTGGAATCGATTCGCCTTACTTTAATTGCCCTCACAGCCCAAGTAGTGACTGAAATTTTATGCTTTTTGTTACTTTCATGTTCAGCAACTCTAGCTGGCAGTTTTTCCAGTTGCTAAACCCACTAGCAAACAGTGAGACATGCTTGTTGAACAGTTTGCATGGAACACAAAATACATCTCCAGTGCTTGAAGAACACACAAGCCATTCCCTTTTAACCCTCTCAGGCACAGTCATGCGAATCGCGTGACATGCGGTTTGGTAGAAAAAAAGCTCAGTCACACGAATCGTGGTCCTAAGCACAAAAATATTCGCCCAAAAATCATTTTTCCGGTGATTTGAGTGAAATTTTGGTGTGTTCTAGTGGGCACGTCTATCTCCCGAGGTAAGGCGTTGGCAACACTGTGACTGCTCTGATGAGACAGTGCATAGCAGAAAAACCTCAGTATCTCACGAGCAGCCGGGCTGGAGGGTTCTGTGGCTGTCAGTTGTCCCTTTAAACCTGCCATTTTTCCTAGTACCACCCGAGGCAGAAGCCATTATTGAAATATTGTGATTGTACAGTGTCCTTTTTACTATAATGTGAAGTCATTGTGTCTATGGAACATAGATATATTGTTTGTAAAGCATTGGGGCCCGTTATGAGCCGTTAGGCCTACAGGCAGGAGTCTGGTTTGTTATACCGAGGTTTCCACTCTCCTTCACCCTGCCCGTAAATGATGAGTAGCTTACCTTTTTATAGTGAAGCCAATACTTATTTTTGTGAAACATATAGTGCCTGGATTGGTGAAACAACTGACCTACCATAGCAGGCATTATGTACGCCAGATAGATATGCAACAGTCGCTAAGGAAACAGGAGGTCAAGTATGCCATACAGTCGGGAAGGGAATAAGAGAGGAAGTTGGGATGGAATCATGTGATAGTGTTTTACTGCATATGGTTTAGTGTGAAACATATATATAAAATAGTGCAGCGAGTGTTCACTGAGAAATATTTCATGCATTGACTGACTTAGCTCAAACCTAGCGCAAGTATCAGGGACAACAAATACGCCACACAATTACAGACTTCAGTGAAAAGGTATTATACAAATCTCAGAGTATGGTTTAGTGTGAAACACGTATAAAATAGTGTAGCCAGTGCTCACCAAGAAATATTGCAAGTATTGACTGACTTAGCAAAAACATAGCGCAAGTATCAGAGACAAGAAATATTCCACACACACACACACACACACACACACACATACACACACACACACACACACACACACACACACACATATATATATATATATATATATATATATATATATATGTCATGCAGTGAATGTTCGTGGAGAAATCTGTTGTGTGCATCGCATGTGTTTTAGGCAAATGAATCGCAACGAGAGCGGAAAATATGACACACACACACACACACACACAAAGAATCTAAGAGGAGTTCAAAAATGTATGGATAAAAAGATGCCTAACACAAGAGGAACTGGAATTACTGATAGAGAAGAGTGAGGAAGCAAAAACAAAAAATGAGGGAAGATCAGAAGAGGAGAAGAATACATTTTTTTTTTTTACAAAGTAATAGGATTGCAGGTACGGAAGTGGTACATAAACAGGAGGGAATAAAAAGGAGGAAGGTAGTAGAACCATGTCATGACAAGTATATAAACAAGATGATAAAGTTGATGTACTCAAATGTGGATGGAATGGTAACTAAATTATTAGAGATGAATGATTATATCAGAGAAAATGAACCACATATAATATGCCTAACTGAAACAAAATTAACACGAAGGATATCAAATGACATACTATATAATATATGGAGAAGAGATAGGAACTTAAAAAAAGGAGGAGGAATGATAATATTAACTAAGAAAAATCTGAAAGTTAAAGAAATAGAACTAGATATACCCTCACAAGTAGAACTGATTGCAGTAGAGATCAATACATCTGAAGGGAAAGTAATTGTGGCCAATTTGTACATGCCACCCAGATCAAACACATGGGAAAGAGACGAATATGAGGACCTGGCAGAGAGTACAATTCAGAGTTTAAGAGCATTACTACATAAAATGGAAGAGAAATTGGAAAGAATTATACTAACTGGGGATTTTAATACATATATAAAATGGAATTATCTAGATATAATAAGCCAAGAAAGCTGTTGGGACCAAAAGCTCCTGGATCTCGTGCAAGAGTTTTTCCTAACGCAACATGTGTGGGAAACCACCAGAAAAAGAGGACTCGATGTACCCTCAATGCTGGATCTCATATTTACTAGGCAAGAAAATGATATTGACAGTTTAATATATCACCCTCCACTCGGCAAAAGCAACCATGCAGTACTAAATTGCAACTTCAAGATAGCATATGACATAGTTAACAGCAATGAAAGTTACAAAAAGAGCCTAAACTATAAAAAGGGAAATTATCATGACCTAAAGAAGTATTTCTTAGAAGTTGATTGGGAAAATGAGCTTAGAGGACAAGATTTAAATGTTGTATATATAAAATTCTGTGAATTATATGAAATAGGAGTCCAGAAGTACATCCCACAGCACAAAGAAGCAGAAAAGAAAATAAAGAAATGGTTCAATACAGAATGTAAAAAATCAGAAGAAAGAAGAGATTTGTTGTGGAACAGATAAAGACACAATAGTGAAAGGGCATATAATAATTACAAACAGGCAAGAAACTATTATACAAGAATAAGGAGGGAAGCCCAAAAACAGTTTGAGGAGGATATCATAAATAAAAGTAGTGATCAACCGAAGCTATTTTACAGCTACATCAGAAGCAAAACCAAAGTAAAAGATGAAATACAATCCATTACTGATGAGGGAATCACCTATACACAAGAGAAGGATATTTGTGAAGCACTAAATAAGAATTTCCAATCAGTTTTTACAGAAGAAAAATTTTTTGAGAGGGACTATATGGAACATGCATGGCCACACATACTACCAGATATACAAATATCAGAAAAATAATACAGGAGGAGCTAAGTAAACTAGACGGAGGAAAAGCAAATGGTCCTGATGAAATTTCATGTTGGGTGCTACGAGAATGTGCAAAGGAGTTGAGTAAACCATTATTTTTCATTTTCAAGAAATCCTTGAGTCAAGGTAAACTACCTGATATTTGGAAGAAGCAAACATTGTCCCCTTATTCAAGAAAGGGAATAGACAAAATCCACTCAACTACCGACCAGTATCACTAACCAGTGTTGTAAGCAAGGTATTAGAAAAGCTTATAAGAAAAGCTTAGGTAAATCATCTAGAAGAACACAATATGATAACAGAAAGACAGTTTGGTTTCAGAAAAGGAAAATCATGTGTTACTCATCTGTTGAGCTACTATGACAGAGTAACAGACACAATACAGGAAAGAGAAGGATGGGTGGACAGTATCTATTTAGATTTCAAGAAAGCATTTGACACAGTACCACACCAAAGACTTTTATGGAAACTGTACCATCAAGGAGGAATTCGAGGCAAATTGTTTTGTTAGATGCAAGATTTTCTCATAAAAATAGAAATGAGAACAGTACTAAGGGGAAATTACTCTTCATGGAAAGAAGTGACTAGTGGAGTACCACAGGGTTCAGTGCTGGCACCAATCATGTTTTAGTGTATATAAATGATATAGACAGTAACACTGGAAATGAAAGCTACGGTATCTAAATATGTTTGCAGATGATGCAAAAATACAAAGGAGAAGTACTAACACAGTCTCTTATAAAGAGCTACAAGAAGAATTAAATAAACTTCATGAATGGAGTAATACATGGCAAATGGAATTCAATGTGGACAAGTGTCATGTAATCAAGTTTGGTAAAGGTGGAAAAAGACCTGATTGGGATTATACGTTAGGAAATAAAACCCTACACACATTGGAAAGAGAGAAGGACCTAGGTGTGATTATCAATAACAGACTATCTCCGGCTGACCACATCAGTTAGAAGGTATGGAACATGTATACACTGCTTACAAATATGAGAATAGCATTCACATACATAAATGAAGACATGCTAAGAAGGATAATACCATCATTCATCAGACCAAACCTGGAGTATGCATCAGTAGTCTGGAGTCTTCATCTCAAAAAACACATAGACAAGATTGAAAAAGTTCAAAGGGCAGCTACAAGATGGGTACCAAGCTTAAGGGATCTAAGCTACGAAGAAAGACTAAATAAACTGAATCTACCAACACTGAAGGAGAGAAGGAAAAGAGGTGACATGATAATGCTATGTAAATGCATATTAGGGAAGGAGAAAATAGACATAAATGTTTGCTTAACCTATGGGGAAGCATCAGCAAGAGGACACTGCAAAAAACTGCATAAGAAGAGAGGTGATAAAGACGTAAGGAAATTCAGTTTCCCAAACAGAGCAATCGATCGTGGAATGCACTACCGAATGAAATAGTTTGTGCCAAACAATTCACAAATTTAAGGATATGTACGATAAATATGGTTTAAGACACGGGACAGTACGAGCTTGACTCATTCCTGTAAAGATACAAATAGGTAAGAACAATTAGGTAAGAACACACACACGCACGCACACTCACCCACACACACGCACACTCGCCCCCCCACACACACGCTCACACACTACATAACTCCTCATCTTTCAACAACCCTTCAATCTCCTGCCAGCATCTCACCACTTTTGAAGGAAGTGAGTTATCCATATTTTGTTGATTTGTATATTGACCTATTTCTATAGTTCAATATTTCTTACACAAACAAATAATGTTTTTTACATACACACATATATGAGATGGAAGAAAGTTCAGCTTCAGTATCAGTACCTAGCAAAAAGACTAGTGGTCATGTCGAGTTTCTGAGAGCACTATAAAAAACCTTATGATATTTTACATGTATACTTTGAGTAAAAAAAGGTAATAAAACATAACGAGCGCAAATATGTAGGCGTGGGTGAGGCAGGGAAAGAATGTTTCTTATCTCGCATGCAGGTGAGGATGAGTATTCTAAGTTTGTCATCTAATTACTCCAAAACTATTGGACGTATCGATTTCTCGTAAGAACCATTATAAAGAGCAGTAAATTCTACGTATGTTCAATAGCAGAATATAAGCCTTTAAGAGTATTTTTCTTTAGGAAAAGGCGGGGGAACAGATTATGTTTTTTTCCTTGCTTGAGGTAAAAGTTGAAAGCACTCTCAGGAATAGGCCTAATCTCATTTGGTCAGCCAATTACTCATAAACTATTGGACATATCGATTTCCTGTAAGAACCATGATGAAGAGCAGTAAATTCTAAGTATGTACAAGACATAACAATGTAATATCTATGATAAGAATTCGTTGTTATGTAGGCGGGAATATAGCATACTGTATGCTGTGAGAGCATCACGAAAGTGACGCACGGACGTGAGTTCCCAGTCATTTGGGGGGATTTACTAAAAAACTATAAGGCGTATCGAAACCAACTGTGCTTAATAGAAAGCTCGTGAAGTTCTGCATAATATTATGCAATAAAAATATAAGGTGTGTGAGAAAAGTTCAGAATGAGACCTCCATGAATTTTTATCCAAAATGGCTTTAAGTTTTTGGCTATTTTCTCGAAAACTACAAATCTTATCACAACCGGACTTCTCCTTTTCGAAAGCTGATAAAATTCTTTATCATAACTTCTAATAACATTTTCCTGTATGATGGAAAGCATTCGAATGGTGATGTTGGAACGTGAAAGTGACAGCAAAATGTTTATTCACAGCCGCCTAATGTTGTTTTATTCCTGTTTTCCTGTTTTTTTTTTTTTTGTGTGTGTGCTTATCAGGTAGAACAGACATCGACGAATAAGATGAGGTAGGTTTCGTTGCAGTATACTGATGTTTGGGTGGCGAAAAGAAGGAGAGGATACATGTTATTTGCTGCGCACTGACAGCCAGGCCAGGCGGCCAGGCTGATAAAATCGTGCGCCAGAAAACTTAACAAAGCTTATCGTGCGCGAGAGGGTTAACTTTTTCACCATTTGCCATTTGACGTGTAAACAAGGATTTGGGCATATATCGAACTCTTTCCTTTTCACTCACATTTTCACTTCTTGCTGATGTTGAAGTCACCTTGTTCACAATTTTTATCAAGAGGATGATTTTGTAAATACTCAGCTAGTTTATCATTAATTGTCAGCCAGTTAGCTGGATCACTCGATACACATAAATCATTACTGACATCTTGTTCCACAGAATGTTTCTTATAAGTCATTTGAGATGAACCAGACGAAGTTTCGACCACAGGTGGTATTTCCGTTGCTGTAGGTGCTGATTTACTTAATCTCTGTGACTGTGACTCAGTTGACCTCGCTTCATCATCTGAATCGTGAAATTGAACATCTACTGAGTCATCGCCTGGGAGTTTACTGTCACTGGTACTTGAAGCTGAATCTTTTGGTTTTAACCCCTTAATCGCGGGGCGTCACTTTCGTGATGCTTGGGAGCAAGGGATCATACTGCGGGGCGTCGCTTTTGTGATTCTGTGTTATTTTGAATTCACCCGGGCTTCCAAGTGGGGGCTTGTATCATCTATCAGTACTGCCAATGTCCAACACTAGTCAGCACTCCTAATCTCATCTGTACTCCCATCCATTGTTGACAATTTAGCCATTTCTCCCCATTCTTGACTTCCCTCCCTACCCCCCCTCCATTACCCTATCTTCTCGCCTGCCCGGCCGTGCTACGCTAAGTAAATCTTCCCTGGAATTTTTCACTGATTTCATCCATTGAAATAAGCCCTATGCCCTATTCTTATACCAAATAATATATACAAGAAAGAAATAAGGTAAGTGAGAGTGCCATACACCTGGAATTGGCTAATTATCACCTGACAACACCTCACGTGCACTCGTTCGCTAATTTTCGCTGTTTTTTTCCCCCTTGAAATATGCCATATAATCTATTTTCGTAATAAATATACATATAAGGAGGGAAGGGAGAAGCCTAAGTGATATTTACATTCACCTGGAACTACCTAATTTATAATGTATTGTCTAGATTTCCTGCCAATCATTTCAGGGAAATACATAGCTGTTTCAAGAGCTACGTTGGTAGTACTGAATATCCCCTAAGTAGGCCTCTACCCGGGCCGGCCCTTCCTTATCAGTTCCCTCTCATCTTCCGAAGAGGAGGTACGTGTCTGTTCCTCTTGCTGACTTCAGGGCCTTTTTCACCCCCATGCAAAGGGCCCTGTGACCTTTACCCCCTACTAAACCTCGTGTGGAAAGAGGTAAAGGGCTGACAATTTTTAAAAGAGTGACTACGATCTTTCTATTGAGTAAAACAGTGCAAATGGAATTGTAAACAATGTGTAAATAATGTGTAAACAGCAAGTGAAAGTAATGAATGTAAATATACATGAACAATGGAAAATAGTTTTATAAGTTACTTCAAGTGACAGTGCATAACACAGTGTAAATAAAATAGAAATGTAAATAACGTAAATAAAACAGAGAACGTAAATAGAAATGTAAATGAGTAGTATTATAAGAATACGAGTATATACCCTAGGAGTAATGAAAGTGAAAGTTTCACTCTAGCATGTCTGAATACTATGAGTTATGAGGGTGAAGATGAAAGTGACATTCACTCTCAATGCTAGTATACGGGACGAGAAAGTGAATGCTACGTATTTTACTGAAAGAAATTGAATCCCTACAGTGACAATAAACTAATACTACTGAAGGAAATTTATGGATAAAGACTGTAGATATATATAAGTGTTATATAGTAATAGAAATATAAAGTGTGAGGGGTTTTATGAATAATAAATGACAGAGTACCAAGAGTGAACTAGCACAAGTGCGGCGGTCAGACGCGCTCATAATTTTCATTGCTTTCACAGTGTTTTTTTTTTTGGGGGGGATGGATCCCAAACTACTTGAAAATCATAGAGTAGAGTTTATAGTGTTAATATCTGGCTGTGGTAATCATATTACGGGTTCTCGGGAAGTGTAAAGTGGAGACTTCGTTACCCAACTTCAGAGGTCTCCACAAGTCCTATGGTAACTGACGAAGGCTCAACAAACATTCCAGGAGAAAGCTGAAGGTATGTGCCATAAGCATATTTAATTTTAATATTCTAGGACTAATAACTGATTTTTGGCAAATATTTTTTGAGAGTCTGTCGGAGCCCGAATAACCCCGCGGCACACGCAAAACATCGGTAAACACGCCCGCGGTGTAGGGGTTAAAAATGTTAGCTTTGGAACTGATTGCAGTTGTACAGTTTTGGCTGTTTTTAAGTTTCTCTTTGTGAGCAACTCCGATATTTTTACAGGGACGACATATTCATCTCATGAGAATCCCCAAGAATAATGTCAACTGTAAGGAAAAAATAGTATAAGTCTATTAAATGGACCTCAGTGTTATATTACGTGTTTTTGTGATACTGGTATCTCTTATAGACTATAGGAGATATCGGTATTACAAAAAATAGACACAAAAACACATGTAATATAACACTGAAGTCCATATAATGTAACATGTAAAATATCATTAGTAAATAATTAATGCCACATACACAATTTAAATTATCACTCTGCTGTGGCTGGGAAGGTACTGATTGGCTGAGCGAGCTGTCAGCAAACCAACGGTAACCCTGACACATACTGATCGTGATGTGGGTCATCCTTTCAAGTACAGGTTGTCCTTGTTTTATGATGCCTTTGAGACATCCTATTTTACTGGATGATTCACGGTAAGTAAACAAAAGTTGCCTACTTTAGTTTCATTACTACCTCTGATAAAAATTTGTTAGTTTCTTGTAAACAGATACAATGTATCATATTTCATACCTTATTCTATAGAGGGCTGGCTGTACCATTGTGTGTTTCTTTAAGATCTTCAACAGATGATCACCAATCAGCTTTTCCCACCATGGTTTTCATATTTCCAGTTTTGTATCAACATACCATTCCTCCTGCCATATAAATTTAACCCGACATCATATTATTACACTGGTTATACATCTCCTCATGTTAACGACTGCTGTTGTTAATGGTAACTTAACTAAAGTGTTGCATCTTAATTCTTGTTAACCAGGAACTTGTTTGAAACATTAGTTTACATGTGATTTGCAAGAAACACCAAATCACTTGCATGGTGTTCAGTCTCACAGTAAGTCTGCTCTGTAACTGAAAGCTGTGTTTTTTTTGTCTATTAATTAGTTAAACCGGGATGATTTTTCTAATATTATATTGAAAAGCATATTTTGTTGATCTATGATTGATAATAATTAAGGCAATGCTCTGCTCATTATGCCAATCCTTGGCCAGATCCAAAGGTGTTGTCATGTTGCCTAGCACCAACCCTGCTTCATGACACTGAAGAATAGTAAGGTATCTTTGTACATAGAGTACAGTTTTGTTGGCACTCACATTCATTACAATACTTTCATAAAGTCAGGTAAACAATGCTTTGTTAACAAATGGTACTTGGGTGACTGAGGCAGGATGACAAACCCTTAGTATTCTGGAACTTGATATGAGCAACACCTGAAACACTTCTGGATCAACACCTGCAAAAATTCTCAGGACAAAAGTCCTCATTATTACTGGTTCATTTTCATTTCCATTAACATTCAGACTTTATGCTCCTTTAAAGTAGCTTGTGCAAAGCTCTGTTTATGTCAGTTGACTGATAAGTCATCACGTTAGGAAGGCTACAATTCACCAACCCCTCCTACTTTCATTGTAAGTTGTGTGTAAAATAAAACATTTACAGTATTGTTAGAGAAAGCTTTATTTATCAGAGTTATGACTGGATATGTAAGATTAATAATAACTAGCACTAACTTTTTTTTTTTCCACTTTAATACCCACCTCACAGATCACTTACAACAAAATTAGAATAACCTCTTCTTCATAGCACAAAGTTAAAGAAGAATGTAACATAACAGAGACATGAATGATGAACTAATGGTACCTGTACGAGTATTTTCATATATTTTACATAATTTTTACAGCTCATAAAAGAGAATAATCAATACAAAGGTACAGTAGGTTCGCACAGTGCGCGTCATCACAGTGCGCGATTCGCATTGTGCGTGAGTGACCAAAAATCATAACCAAAAACCCTTGAATGCACGAGTTTACCGCACAGAACGCGAGGCAGAGGCAAGGAGTAGCTCAAAAATGCCATTTTCTATTAGTGCGCGACCACCCCTCACACAGCGCGTCATGTGTCGTCGCTCTTGTTCCTGTTGAGGATGAAGAGGATGCAATGTCAGAAGTGACAGCATTGGACTTTGAAGGGTTTATGGGCGAAGTGACTTTGATGCTCCTGGGGAAGGTGCTCAAGAGGAGTCTGTGGAGGGAAGTGTTGGTGCGGTGGGAGGTGTGGTGGGGAGTGCGGCACTGTAAGTGTTGCCGCGCCTCGGAACCTCTGTTATTTAAGGTCATCAGGCCTGTTGTCTGCTGTTGTTAAGGTGACTACCCATATTTTTGTTATTGTAGCTATAGCTTTAGTACAATGTCTGAAAAATATGACCTTTATTATGTCTCTAAGGGCCAAAAAATGTCCAGGTATGAGGGGGTACTGCCCATATGTAATTATTCCCATAAGATTATGTATTCCCAGTATGCGAATTCCCAGTGTGTGAGGTCGTGGACCGCCCAATCTCTCGCGCACTGTGCGAGTCTACTGTATCTTCCCTGTATGATAGTTATAGTGAAATTTTTATGAGTGTGAAACTGAAGGTAAGGCAGTTGCAGTGGGCCGTGGAGTAGCAAGTTCATGACAAACACACTGAATGATAGTGCTGTATTTTTGTTAAACAGAACAAGCATACTGAACACTGGGTGAAATGTCTTACAAAAGCCATTCAAGCCATATACTTGAGGCACCACCTCCAGGTACAGCATAACTACCACACAAGTTTTTCATATCACCTGAGAGAATCAATCCAATGGATATCAGGTTAATGAATGAAGACCACCACCATCTCAACCGCTCCTCCAAACAAAATTAATTCAGCCACCTCAACCCCCTGTCAGTTCCCTACTCCCACCCACCTTCATTTTTTTTTCCCGGCCACTGAATTCCTTTACTCATCCCCCTTGGAAGTAATTTCTTATGTAAGAACAAAGGTGCATGATGATTGGTACCATTGCCCTGAAAACAAATTGCAAATTCTGTATGCACAGTTTGCTGTAAGAACTAAATATAGAATTGTTTGTACTTTCATAATGTAATGGCAATTCTGACTAACTCTAGAGGGGGAAAAAGGTAACACATCACAGCCCTTATTGCATACATAAGTATTTGTACTTAAACATGATAATATTGCAAAGCAAACATAAATATTTGTACCTGATAATTATAGTATTGCAAATAAAACATAATTATTTGTCAATAATAATGATATTTGTTGAAACATTACAGAACAGTGACATAAGGTAATAACTACTTTACTTCTTAAACCTTTTATCAGCCTGGAATGCCTAAAAAAAAAAAAAAATCATTAATACTAAGGCAAACAATCACGCTTTGCAGCCAAAAAGGAAAAAAAAAGTTATTAATGGCTATAATGCAAAAACAGTGGTTGTAACTTTGGAGTAAGTTCAAGAAATACCATCATTAATGCTAAGAATGAAATATTTGTAACTAAGATGATAAGCTTGGTAATGACAAAGGCTAATATAAAAGTAAGCTGACAGCTATAATGGTTAAACATAGGATAACAGTTTTGAGCAAGTGCATGTTTGAGCAATGTTGAGGCAAAGTAAAACATAAAGAACTCAAAATTGCTAATGATACTTGTACTTAGGTTACACTACCGATCACAGAAAAGAAACTTGAGACTATCAGTAATAAAATAAACTACTTTCTGTTATACTTCATATATACAGGTTAAAGATGTATATTACTAAGGATTTCAGGGGCAGTGTCCAACTGTTTTTTTTAAATAACGTCTCAACAAAGCGTCGGACAAGGATTTAACTTTGGCAGTGCATGTTTGAGACCCCGACCTAATTTGTAAAATTATGCTTTTGTACCAAATGTGTATGATTAAGGCATTTATAAGAGTAAATGTAGGGTAAACTTAGCTAAAATCGTCAGAGGCATGTAGCGAGGCTAGCTTCGGTCACGATACAAGCCCCGCCCACAATTCGGAACGTGACGTCGGTGTGACGTAGTAGTAATCACCGACGCAAGTGGCATTTCTATCTTTCTAACCCCCCCCCATATTGTACTTTCTCTCTCTCTCTCTCTCTCTCTCTCTCTCTCTGTCTTATCTCCCTCCCACTTCCCCCTCCTCCACTCTACCCACTCTCTTCCTCTTCCTCTTCCTCTTCCACCCCTCCCAGCGGTGCCAGCTCAGGCAGTGATTACTACTCTTCAGAAGTGAATAAGTCATATTGACGTCACAATATGTGTAAGAGGGCGATGCATATACTATGTACTAATAGGGAGTCTGGAGGGATGTACAGTCACTCTTAAAATCTGCCGCAGCTGAGAAATATGAGTAACCCTGAGGCATTGAATCCGAAGCAGCTTACATAGACAGAACTGCCACTTGCGTCGGTGATTACGACTACGTCACACCGACGTCACGTTCCGAATTGTGGGCGGGGCTTGTATCATGACCGAAGCTAGCCTCACTACATGCCTCTGATGATTTTAGCTAAGTTTACCCTACATTTACTCTTATAAATGCCTTAATCATACACATTTGGTACAAAAGCATAATTTTACAAATTAGGTCGGGGTCTCAAACATGTACTGCCAAAGTTAAATCCTTGTCCGACGCTTTGTTGAGACGTTATTTAAAAAAAACAGTTGGACACTGCCCCTGAAATCCTTAGTAGGTTCCCATTTTCCTCAGAATCTCTGCCATATCTTGCAAAGATTTAGAAATCTGAGGCAAACACTCCACTGCATCTGCTATATCATACAATGAGTCATCCATTCGGGATACACAGTCCCGAATGTCCCTCTGTACCTCCAGCATGTCAGGTGCAATACCGGTAGTCCGCCCCCTGCTTGGCGGCCTGCTGCCAGGTCTGCTGCTGGGCCTACTACCAGTGTCCTCTCCAGAATATATATGGTCTTCATACTGCAGACCACTTACTTCAACAACAGCAGCAGGATCTGGTGTCCGAGCACCCAAGTCCTCATCACCGACAGACGAAGGAGAGAGTAACGGGATGGCCGAAGTGGATGGCTCAACAGCTGGCCCCTCTGCAGATGATGTGGTGGACCTCTCAGATGAGACTGATCTCCAGTGAAGAGCTGACACCGCTGATGAATCATCTGAAATGGAAAATATGGAAACATTATTATTTTATATGAATTCCATAAAAAGTTACTTAAAACAGTTTTCTGTTCTATCTGTGCAAGCAACTGTTAACACTTTCCATGTCAATGACACAGAATTTTATGTCAGGTAATGTGATACTGCCAAGTCACGTGTAAATCAACAAGTACAGTACATCCCCACAGTACACAAGTTCCGAGTACGCGATCCCCCTTGTATGCGAGGACCTATTTTTTTTATTTTTGTGTATTTTTTATTAGTACGTGAACTGAACTCCTTGTAAGCGAGACGGGCAGCAAAGAGTGGCCCAAATCCAGGGTTACCCCAAGTACGCGACATTGCCCCCCCAAGAAGCGATAATGGGTAAAGGTGAGCAGCCACATTCTTGTTGGTTTAGTTAAGCCATATCCTTGTTGATTTACCCAGTAAAACCATAATTTTGTTGGTTTACTTTATCTTCGGTGATACGTCTTATACAGTTTCCCTGTATAGTACAATACTTACAGTAGGTCTGAAAGGCGCCTCAAGGGTTGCCCATGAAGGGGGTGCCGCCCATATGTAATTTTTCCCATAAGTTTATGTATTCACAGTAGGCGAATTCCTAGTACGCGACGTCCTCTGCCGCCCATATAGGCGCATACTAGGGGGATGTACTGTATGGTAATTACCAATCAATGAATGTAATATCTGTTCAAATTTGGAAAATGGCTGGCACAAGACTAAACAATGACAACACTATTTACTGTCTGCATCCAACTGTCATCCACCATCCATGCTCAGATATTAAAGTAAGGAAAAACTCATGCACACCAAGGTACCTTGAGGTGGAAGATCTTCTTCGGATTCCCTCACACCTGGCATGCCTTCAACTGTAGTGTCTTGAATTGTGGCAAGCATTGCCTCTTCTGTTGGTGTTAGGGTTGGCACCTCACACGGTCCACCACCTGTTGGAAATACTTTATGAAGAGACATATCTTGCATACATACACAAGAAAAAAATATTATGAGAGAGTTTAAGTACAATGTTGTGGATATTTACTGGAAAGTATGTTAACAAAACTGGAAAAATGAAACTTAATGGAATCATCTGTGAACATGACAATAAAGTATGTTATAACAGCCTTAAAGGAGAAACTCACCTAACTAAAGAATTACCAACCACAATGCAGGCAGAATAATTAATATATATTTAGTATACTGTATATAGTGCATATATATATATATATATATATATATATATATATATATATATATATATATATATATATATATATATATGTATGTATGTATGTGTGTGTGTGTGTGTGTGTGTGTGTGTGACATACCTAAACAGGGAAAAATATTTGATTCACTAATATTTGCAAAGTGTACTGACAACATAATGTAAAATGCAAAAACACAATCTACAAATTAAATTTGTAGGTACTGGTCTGTGCTCCTCAAAAACTGAGGTTATACTAGCAAGTCTGTTCATGAAGTTCCATTATAACAACAAAACTACTATAAATGACCGTGGTTAGGATTACGGCAGCCTTAAATATATACTCATGGACTACGATTGCGGCAGCCGTAACCTACAGTACACATACAGACTACGTTTACGGCACCCATAACCTAACCAAACCTATTTCAAACCTAATTGAACCACCAAATATAACCACAAAATTCTAGTGGTTAAAGCTGAATTGCAGAAGAATTACCCTAACAAAACCTAACATATTTCTGTGGGGACATTATTCCAACAACATGGGTTCCTTTTAACCCCCAAGAGTCATGGACGAAAAGTGTAACCAATTGCTGATATAAACCAAAGACACTTCAAAATACTTTTAATTCCATTCCTAATCTAACTTTGCTTACTTTTTTCCTCACCTAACGAGTAAACCAAAGGAAAACGTCCTTATCTGTTTTTCTGTACTCACCGACGATCGCAGAAGCTTTCTTCTTAACTAACGGCCGGAATTCAACATATTTTTTTCTCATTTCATCTGTCTCGAATAACACCACCCACTCCGTTCACTGTGGCAGTTACTGCATCCCAAGCATTTCTTTTGGTCTCCACAGTAATACAGCCTCCCAACTTGCCACTGATAATGCCTTTTCTTTTCTCTACCTCCTGAATTATGCAAAAGATTTCAGAATCTGTGAAATTTGTTCACCTTTTCTTTGGTGCTGGGCCTTCCATTCTTTTTTCAATGCCGTTTGTTTCTTTTCTGTTGGAGGAGTGCGGGGCTGCAGGCATGAGTTTGTTTACTTCAAGCCAGCTGATATTTCCGACCACAATGATTGGCTGAAGCTTCGACGGAGAATGTATCCTTCATGGTGATTGGCCAAACGGACTATCAGCTGAGCAGGGAAATTTTCCCCTCAAACACAGCGAGCTCTTCCCCGCCCGTAGCCTTACGGTCACCGTACGATGGTGAGAGAAATGTTAGTGGATGGCAAAACACTGCCCATCGTACGGGGACCGTAGCGGCGATGGGCTTACGGTAACCTTACGGGGATGCATTAGTGCATCCGCCTCCTGGTCCTGAAGCCTGTCTTGCCTGTGTCCTTCATAACTCCCTTATGAACTGTGGGAACATGTTAACCTTTTGCCTGTGCCACATAAGGGCTGACATGTTACGACATTTGTGGGTTAGGAGGGCACCTTTCTCTGTTTTTTTCTAGGAAAGATGGAAAATTCCTTTTACCAGCATGGACACTTCCACAGGATCCAGAACCACATTCAAGTACATGCTTGCTCAATGCGGGGGACATGTAATAGTTGTCAGTGTACAAGATGTGGTGCCTGTTGAAATACCTGTCCATGAGCACATTTATGACCGATGCAGAGAAACTATGTGGATCATAGATCACTAGGAATATCAACATCTGCTGCTGAATAAACTATTACATAAAGCACATAACCAGTTTTGCAGTCACATAGGACAAAGAACTTCAGTCAAAAACGGTGACGCTATGATGGCACATACTGAATTAATGCTAAACCGTCAGCCCAAGAACAACACAAGCGATGCATCCATGACCACTTTCTGGAAAGGCCGGAAAATCCTGGCAAACAGCCCCTTGAGCATGGTGAGGATATGTCTTTTTTTTTTTTTTTCTCCATAATCTGTCGTTGGGTGCTGGCCCATAATTCCTGGTGAAGTGCAGAAACCCTAATATGGCCTGGTACCTGTCATGGGCCATAAATTTCCCAAAGATAGGTGCGCCCACAAGTTCATCTACTGACCAATAATCATGGAACACATGTTTTCTCATATGGGCCATATCATGGCCAAAGCAAGCCATACAAATAACTCCCTCACCTTCACTGGTACCAAATCCTTTATTTTTGTACTCTCACTGGCTGAAACCTCCAGCCAGCACACACTGATAGCCACCAGGTACTGCATTAAAAAATAAAGACATCATAGTCCTGGGTCTGGGCAACAGTTCATCAAATTGCACATCTGCCCTTTCCACATCAGAGGCAGGCATAAAAGGCTCGAATCCTGCATGCTCCTCCCACAGAAACGCCTCCATTTTCCCAATACCTGGGTGCTTTGACCGTGATTTTTGGCCAGCACGTCTTTTCAAACCACGTGCATGGCCGCGGGCACAGGAGGGAGAGGAAGGAGGCAGAGATGGGGGAATATGGGGGTGATGACTCACCTGAGGTGGGGCTTCCCTAGGGAGATGCTGGTGGCCCAGTCACACCACTTGTGAGCAGAGTGGAACTTTCCACATGTGAAGGGCCAAGTTGTAGAGATAATGCCCTCAAAGTGCTGGATTGTGGTGATGAGGAATGTTGGAGGGAGAGACTGGCAAAATGGCTGCAAGAGTGGTGGTGAGATGTGGCGGTGGCATTTATGGAGTAGATGACTGTCACCATCTTCCTCACTTTCTTGGTGACCAGGGTCCTCCACCTCTTCCTCAGAAGTGAAGTCGTCACTGCCATAGGCCCTGCCCTCCTCCTGTAGCAATTTGAGAGGCTTTACAAATGTCTCAGGGTGGGTCGGGGACGGACAGCGTGACACCTCACTTGCCACATGGTAGCTTCCCCTTGCTTTGGAGGAAGTCTCACCACTCATGCTAAGTGTTGACACAGTTTCTTACATGGCACCACCTATGGTACTGTCACTAAACCCTTTCCCCGGTGGTAAGGGCTGAACTTTGGCGGGGATAGATGGTTCAATCGGCCTGAGGGGACAGAATCGGATGAGGAGGCTGAGGAAAACATTCTGCACTGTAACAATGTCATGTACAGACTGAACCGCACATCCATTGGGTACCTTGGGTACCTCCCTACCCTATGGTTTCATTTTTCGTTTCGTTTTCGTTTCTTTTTTAAAGGCTCCAACATGCTTGCATGTGTCAGCCTTGGTTACCTAATGGCGGCTCTCCACGCTGCACGATCCATTGCAGCCTCCCTGTTCAGTCCCTTAACCCTAAGGTCACACTTAATGACCTCGTCTCATGTCTTTCTCGCTCTACCCCTCATAACCCCACCCCCAATATTAACACTTCTCACCTTCCTCACCCAATTATCATCCCCCATCCTTTCCACATGTCCAAACCACCTCAATCTACCTCTCCTCATCACAACACCAATACACTCCAGTCCCATCCTACCTCTCAACTCTTCCATTGTAAACCCAGCCCCTCCAGGCCTTGGACACAGGGACGCACTGCACATCCACCTAATCATTGTCATTTCTGTACGTCTGAGCCGGCGAATGTCTTCCTCCTTCACTGCCCAGGTCTCACTGCCATACAGCATTACATTCCTAACACATGCTGCATACAAAGAGCCCTTAGCACGTAGGGAGAGCCCTCTCAATGTCAGGAGAGGCAAGAGCTCCCTGAACTTCTTCCAACCACTTCTCACCCTAGCCACAGAGCTAGCTCCAGCCCCACCTCCAGCACACAACATGTCTCCCAAATAACAAAACTCTTCCACACACTCAAGAGATTCACCAGCAAGTTCAATCCTTTCACGTCTGACGATCTCCACCTGCTCACCCCGGCACGTCGTACACATAAAATCAGCATTATCTCGCAGTCTACCTCTGATACCACTACATCTCTTATGCACCCATTTATCACACACACCGCACAAGATGGAATTACTTCCCACGCCCTTGTGGCAAATGCACATGGCCACTCTCCCTCGTCTTTGACAGTACCGCCACCAACCCTAGATATCATCACTTTTGTTTTATCTGCATTTACCCTTAAACCCTTTTGCCCCATACCATCTCTCCACTTCCTAAACCTTTCCTCCGCCTCCCTTTCATTCTCTGCAATCAACACCAAATCATCAGCATACAACAACTCCCACGGGAGTCCGTTTCTAAAGTCACGTGAAAGGGCTTCAAGTACCATGATAAACAACATGGGACTCAAGACTGACCCCTGATGCACACCAACATTCACGGAACGCTTATCACTCAAATCTCCATTCACTCTCACCTGGGTGTGAGCACCCACATACATGGCCATAACCACCCTAACCAGCCACTCCTCCAAGCCAAGCTTTCTCATTGCCCACTTCACCACCTCTCTAGGGACTCTGTCAAAGGCCTTTTCCAAATCAACAAAAACAAAATAAAGATCCCTTCTCCTACCAATATACTTTTCCTGAAGCTGTCGAACAATGAATATGGCATCAGTGGTCCCCCTACCTGGCATAAACCCAAACTGCATCTCATCAATATTCACTCTTTCTCTAATCATACCTTCTAAAACTCTCTCCATTACCTTCATTATCTGATCTAAAAGCTTTATACCTCTATAATTTCCTCTTTCCAGGGCATCACCCTTCCCTTTATACACATTTACAATTACACTCTTCAGCCAATCATCTGGGACAACACACTCATAAATAATCCTATTTATGAGGTCAGTGACTAAATTCACCCCTATATCGCCTGAGGCCTTCAACATTTCGGCAGTCAACCCAGACACACCTGCTGCCTTCCCCACCCTCATCCTGCCTATTGCCTCACTCACAGTAGCAGTATCAATCAAAGGCCAAGGGCCAGACACTGGATCTGCTGGCTCCAAACCTTCCCTGTCCCAGTCAAACTCCTCATTCAACAACCGGTTATAATGCTCCCTCCATGCATCTTTAATATCCTCACTGTTCACCACTACCCTTCCTTCATCATTCTTCACACACTGCTCACCTATGATATCCCGATTATCCCTCTTCACCTGACCTGCCACCCTAAATATATTTTTCCTTTCCCCATGATTTAGGTTATCAAGTAATTGTCTCTGTGACTCAGACTTTGCCCTGTATACCTCTCTCCTAGTCCTACGCTTGGCAGCCAAATATTCCTCTTTGCTACCACCCTTCCATTCCCGGAATGGTAATGAGAGAAAATGGCTGCGGGTTCAAACGGGGATGGGACGACACTTGTGTGTATGGACGTCATCCAGTGACCCTATAGCAGCCAGACTGTGACATGTATAGCTGTGGCAGATGGGAGTTAAACAATGAAAACAGCTTTTGGAACTTGGTGTAAAAATGTATAAATTGTAAGGAAATTATAAAAATATGCACCAAATTTCTTTTAATCCAGTTCTTTAATACAAATTGAAAGTATAATGGGATCTCAGCCTCAGGGTACTGAATCACCCTGTATTTCTAATGGACGGGCTTCCGATTACTTACTAGACAGAGTCAGACCAAAGACTATTATTTAAATAAAAAGGGTTCCAAACTCTTGTCATGTATTCCTTTATCCATAAGTCATCCAGACAATTCCATTATCTGTTAGCCTCATCATCCTTCCATACCTCGCTTTCATAAACATGCGGTTACCAAAACCATTCCCTTACATCTTGGCCTCCTAGGCCTTCATTCACCTTTAACTCTATCAAGGTTTTCATACACTTTTGACCCGTATGATCTACTGTACTTAGCCCCCCCCCCCTCCCTCATGGTGTGTAAGAAACGGAACCTAAAGGTGAATGTTTGGAAGAAATGAAGTCAGTGAAAGTACATTGAGGTTGGATGAGGAGTAAATGGAAAATGTGAGTACATTTGTAAGTACCTGAGTAGTGTGATGAGCAAAGATGGAAATTTAGAGGGGGAAGTGCTTGAAAGGGTACAACAAGGAAGAAAGATTGCTGGTTCCTTGAAAGCAGTGATAAGAAACAGGAAAGTGTGCATGGAAGTTAAAAAGTCACTGCATGACAATATTGTGATACCAGCTCTAACGTATGGAAGTAAAGCTTGGACTTGTTGGAGGAACACAAGTCAAGGGTGAGAGCGTTGGAAATGAGTTATTTGAGAGAAGCATGTGGAGTCACATGGAGAGACAGACTGACATACGAGGAAGTGAAGGAACGTTGAGGTGTGGATGTGGATGTGATAGGGACCGTTAAAAGAAAAGGTAAGGGATCTTGAGCTGCGGATTTTCAGAGGGCCAGGCGCCAGAGCCAGGAATTTTTTTCATGATCAACAGCTGAATGCTGTCTTAGAGTGGGAATACGACCTAGTCCTTTTATGGCTAGGGAGCAATGACATTGACAGGGAATGCACCCCTGCGAAAGTGTTTTCGGATATCAGAGAAGTAGTGGAAGAGTTGGAAAGGAAGTGTAAGGCAGCAATATGCGTGTGTCAGATAGAACCCCGGAAATATACTGACGAAACAGCTCCCACAACATCAGCCAGATATAAGAGCATTCAAGTAGCAGTTAATAGAAGGATTAAACAGTTTCTGAGGAAAAATAAAATTCTCCCATTCAACACTAAATCCTATGAGCAAAATCTGGTAGATGGGGTCCATTGGAACGATGAAGCTAGGGAGTGGGTGGACGCGAAACTCATGAGGCTAATTGAAGAGTATCAGTAGAAGAACGAGTAGAGATGTGAAAGAGTAATGGTATTGAATGTTAAAAATGTCTAGACCAGAGCAGTTATTTTTATCCAGACCTGAAGCAGAGTAATCAGTAGTAGAAACCATGGAAAGGCTTGCCAGAGAAATTCGTGATATTGAAGCCCAGACGCAAGATAGTAACACCATGAATGACTTGGTCCCCCCTCCAATTCTTTCTAATAGCCCCAGTACTAACCCAGGTCCAATCCACTCAACCCCTAACTCACGGACAATGGTCCCTAGGAAATCTCTTACCAAGCCACGAGACATACCTATATTGGAGTTAACCACGTTACAAGGATTAGAGGCTACCGCACGATTGGACATGTTTTTCGAGTTAGTAGAGCAGGTAGATGAGAGCGACGAGATCCAAATACAGGTAGCTAAGGGACGAATGGGACAGGAACTGGCCGTGTTCATACATAATTATCAGAAGGGACATCATGTACTCACCTGGCCAGAGCTCAAACAGTACCTTAGAGATGAGTTTGCCGTTGAAGTGACGATAGACCGAGCCTGGCAAGAGCTGGATGGTATGACATATAGTTGGGAAGAGCCCCCACAATCGTTCATACACCGATACATTTGTCAACATGCGGTGGTGGAATCGAGATTCCCTCACGAGAAATTCCCATGTCGAGATCGAAGGTTGAAGCATAAGCTATGGTATGGGTTGCCAACAGAGTCCCGTGAGAAGCTGGAGGGCTTCCTAGACGACTCATACCCTCTGAGGAAATTCATAGACAGACTAGAGCATGAGAGACAATTGTTAGAAGAGAGATATGCTGGGAGAGTTAATACGACATCAGCTAATGGTTTGCAAGGGTCTCTCAATGTTTCTCAGTTCGTTTCCCAACCCCCTGTGATGGTAAAGACAGATAACTCTGCAGTAGCCGCGAATGACGTGATGAAAGAGTTAGGAGACCAAATAAGAGAATTGAAGGCTGATCTAACTAAAGTAAATAAAACAGCAGTTCCAACTAAACCAGTAACCAGACGGAAGTACTGTCCTCATTGCTTAGCTTCCTAACATTATTTGAGAGAGTGCTGGCGAAAACCGCCTCCGGGTCATTGTTTCGACTGCAGGCGACCCGGATGTAGACGTGGAAATAAAGGTTGTCCCGGACGAGCAGGGCGGGCTCAGTCGGCTATGAACGAGCAGGCTACCACGACTCCGACTGCTGGACAGAACGAGCCAGTCACAAATGCACAACGAACCCAGAATAAGAATAGGCAGATATGACTAACCGGAGGCTTAACTTCGCCTACCATAAGTGAGAACATCAATGGTAGAATCTTAGAAGCAGTAGTAGACACTGGGAGTGGTCATACGCTGATCACGGAAAAGGCCTCTTGCAGACTTGGAGGGGAAATAAATACACGGCGAAACCCTCCTAACTTGCCAGGTGTCATGGGTGCCCCGTTGAGAATCCTGGGCATGATCAAGGTGAACATCGGCATAGGTGATGATAAAGTATACAGTAAATGGTGCCCAGTGGTACCAAATTCATATCTTGGGACTGAAATGCTTTTGGGGTGCGACGTAATTGGACAGGCACCACTAATCTGGAATGGACCACAAAGGGCGTTGATGTGGGGTGGAGCCCCCTACACAGTCAATCACATCCTGAGACAATGCAACAAAGTTCAGAGAGTCAGGACTGCTCCAATCGCATCGATAACTACGCAGAGTGACTTGACACAGATAAATCTATTGCAAGCAGAAAAATTTAGTCCTTATCAGACCAAATTCATAGCCGTACCTGTCGCCGAAGTACCTGAAACAATGCTAATCGTACACCCACAAGCTAGGTTCAGCCAAAACAGTCATCCATACTTAGTGAAAGTGAACTGAGAGGGACAAATACATCTGCCCCTTAATAATGTATCTAAGGTAGATAAGACATTCAAGAGAGGTACAATATTGGGTTCATACGAAAGAATGCCGGTATAATCCAAAGTGTAACTCAGATCCATAATGATTTGCTACCCAATAATGACGAAGTAGATGAGGGTGGTATGCGCGTACAAAGGCTGAACAAGCTTATCAACGAGCAATTGTGGAGCCATCTCACGCAGAAACAAAGGGACGAGTTAGTCAAGGTAATCCTCCAGCATGATCCTTTATTCATTCTAGATAAGAGAGAGTTGGGTACTATTGCTGGTCCTCCCGCACACATTAAGGTAGCCGATCCTCAACCAAGTCGCAGGCTGACCTATCGTTATCCAGAACAGGCAAAGCAAATCATCGCCGATATGTTACAGGACATGGAAGATAGGGAGATCCTTGAGAGGTCGACCGCGACCTGTCTCTCTCCCATTGCACTTGTTAACAAACCAGATGGAAGTAAGCGTATGTGTCTGGACTATCGGCACGTAAACACTCATCTTGTCACGGACATATACCCACTACCCACACTCGAAGAATTAGTAGAACAAGCTGCGCTATATAAGTACTATGTAACTCTTGACATGCGGGAGGCATATTTCCAAATTATGCTTGATGAAGAAAGTAGAGACCTCACGACCTTCAGTGATGGAGTAACTTTGTATAGATTTAGAAGGCTCCCGTTTGGGATAAATTGCTCGCCAGCTATTTTTTCACGTCATTTGCAGGCCATCTTAGCACCATTATTGCGACAAGGGTGGACCAAAAACTACCTAGATGACATCATTTTGTGGGCCCATGATTTTCCGAACCTACTCGACCGGCTGAGTCAGTTGTTTGCATTGCTAACCCGTAATGGTGCGAAGTTGAATTTGAGTAAATGCACATTCGGGATGAAAGAAGTCACTTTCCTTGGACATAAGATCTCCGCCAAGGGTAGTAAGCCAGATCCTAAAAATATTGAGGCAGTCTCCAAAAGGAAGCGGCCGACCAATGTAAAAGAAGTGTGCCGATTTTTGGGTATGTGTGGTTTCTACAGGAAACACGTTCCATCATTTGCTAAAGTTGCCACACCCCTAACCAATCTAACCAAATCAACAGTGAATTTTGAATGGACAGATCAGAGCCAGGAAGCATTCGAACATCTGAAATCATTCCTTATTAATGCACCTATCCTGGTCAGAGCGAGTGTAGAACGACCGTTTATCCTCACCACTGATGCAAGTAACACACATGTTGGAGGCGTTCTGAGTCAGATCCAACCAGATGGGACAGATAGACCGATCGGGTACTTTTCAAAGAAACTGGGACCGTGTGAGACCCGGTACTCAGTGACAGACAAAGAAGCTCTTGCGGTAGTGTTAACGTGTTGCCATTTTTCACATTATTTGTGGAGGAACATTTTTACGACTGTTACAGACCACCAACTGCTAACCAGTGTATTTAAGAGAAAAACTAAATCACCCCGTATGAATAGATGGATACTTGAAATGCGAGAGTTTAATTACAACATTCAATATGTCAAAGGCAAGTATAATTATGTAGTAGATCAGTTATCTAGACCCGTTCAAGTCATAGTACATTCACCAGAGTCTGACTGGTTGGGACTGACGAGGGAACAGATGCGAGATAAGCAGAAAGATCTAATGTGAGAAGAACTTATCCAATATTTGCGAGGTGAAAGGTTACCAGCCAGAAGACTACCTAAAGCCGCTCTAAGTCAATTTGCACTTCAGAATGAATTGTTATATTACACCAGGGTTAAGTCAGATGGCACTATCCAATATTGTTTAGTAGTCCCACAGACCATGATTGGTCAAGCAATGAAGTTAGCTCATGAGACATCTGGACATTTGGGCCAGAAGAAGACGATCCAAAAGGCAGAGGAACTCTTCTACTGGCCTAATTTGAAAGTAGATATTTATCAGTATGTAAAAGAGTGTGTAACCTGTCAGCGATTCAAAGGCGAAGCTGGACTACAACAGCAGTATAAAGAGTTTCAACCTGTGGATAAACCACTTGAAAGAATCAGTATAGGTTTGACAGATATGGCTGCTGGAGTACAGGGCTATCGCTACGTGATGACACCGATTGATCACTACTCTGGGTATGTTAAATTCTATCCTCTTAAAGCAAAACATACACACACGATAGTACACAACCTAGGGCAGTTTATGGCAGACTATGGCACTCCAAGAGGGGTTATGGTGGACAATGGGGGAGAGTTCTGCAGTCGGGAGTTCCAGGAGTTCTGCAGGAGGTGGAATGTTACGATCTATTATATCATGCCATATCATCCTCAGAGTAATGGGATGGTTGAAAGGATGCACTGCACCTTCAAGAGTGTGCTGGCCTGTTTGAGTAATGGGGATCCTCTCCGCTGGCCTGAACTCCTGCAACCAACCCATGTCGTGATGAATCAGGCCTGGCACTCCTTTACGGGACACCAACCCTATTTTGCATTTTTCTCTCGCTACCCACCTAGAATTCTTAGAGCTTCCTTGCCCTGTGTTGATGGTGAAGAGGACGAGTTAGCTGTTGATCGCGAGCCAATTAAACAGACCCATGAGAAAATGGCCAGAAAGTATAGAAGTGTGGCGAACCGCCGGCGTAAGAATCAGTCGGTAGGAGTTCGCAGTCTGGTGTAGATAAAACGGGAGACCCCTATCCCAGGGACATGTCAAAAGTTGAACGTGAAATGGGATGGGCCTTACCGAGTAGTGCAAGTATTATTGGATGGGGGAGGATATGTTAGAAAATATGTTCACTGGAAACAAAGTACAAAGGGCAGCAGACAAAGTGAAGCCGTACAGTGGTAGTGAAAAGTGGTTATTGGGTCCTCTTGAGGAGGAGTTTACCCCATGTCCCGAGGATGAGAACCTACCTCTTCAAACTAGGAGGCCTCCCTGGAGGTTGATTGAAGAATGTTAGTGATGAATTGTGGTGGAAAGTTGTGTTCCGAGACAGCAAAGGTTGGTGTGCGAAACCAGACCATGTGAAAGTCAACCGCCAGAGGTGTTATATGAAAGAAAAAAAATATCAAACTCAGAGTTAGGTCAAAGAGAGAGTAGACCTAGTGCTGAAGTGGGGACAAGTGCTTTAATTCGAGGGGGAAAGCTAGCTCATCCCTCAACTTACAGTCAGCACGGTTTGTAGTGAAGGGGGATCACTTCAGGATGTAGCAAGCGCTAGTAAGTATGCCGGGTGGAGGGCTGGAAACACATGGTTGAATGAATGTGAGGAATAAATGAAGGTGTGTTTGAGAGAGTAATGTGGAAGTGCCCCCGGGACTATCTTGCTATCAAGAGTGCCAATCATAACCCAGGTGGGTGGATAACCTTGACCCGGACAGGAGGCTGGCTGGGGCGCTGATATCTTCACCAATAAGAAAAATGGCGAAAGAGAGAGATGTGACAGGTGAAACAACCCCCAGGGGTATGTGGTTGATGTTACATGCGGGCCGAAAGAGCGCCACTTATGAGGGGATGAAAGAGTTGTCATGTTGAGAGTGTTATGAAGAAATTAAAGTCTATTCAGAGTAAAAGGTGATGGCGCTTGACTAGTAATATCTGTCTCGTTGGCACACCTCCCTTGGTTAGTAATCTGCTGTGTGTTAAAGAGTGGACAGGGGAAAATTTAGCCTCCGGAGGGGGAGAGCCGTGTAATGCCACAAAAGTTAAAACATGTGAAACTCATGTAAGTTAAGGCTTTAGTACGTAAGCTATACATTTGTAAGTGTTTACCCTAATCCATTCTAGGCTTAAGTATAGAAACATTCTTGTACCTAGTAGTTAATGCATGTTCTTTTTATTATTATTTCTGAAGCTTTAAGATCATAAATCTAATTTATGCTGTGCTAGTCCTTAAGAATATTTGAACATGTTGTAGGTGAAGCTTTGCTGGAGGCATACATGGGGTATTTGAGTGGCGTATCGTCTGTACTCATTTTCTATTAAATCAGATCTGATGCAATCATAGTAAAGTCATAATGTTGTTGATTAACATGCTTATAGAAGAAATAATATCGTATAGAGGGGGAAAGCTGTTAAAAATTTTAGTTAGCTAGTACCCGAGGACATGACATAATAGTTGAGTAATGTATTCCTCCGCTGAGAGGATGCTAGCTACCGCTGTTGATTCAACTTATGACTCTTTGTGTGGGATAATTAGAATAACTAAATTTTCCCTGTCAGATTGAGAGTAAAGAAAATTAATATCTGCATCCGTTCAGAATCAGAAGTTTAGAATTGTGACCCTCATATGGGGTAAAGCGAAAGTACCCTCAACGTCATCCAAGTCGCTTAGTTTCCCGCGTAGAAGAGTAGTGAGGCTCACTCTCAGTTTTGTCTCTGTGCCACGTACAGGTGAGTTTTATTACTCTGTTTTCTTCCCTTCCCCCTTGTTCATACTGGCGTTTTGAAAGTTCAGTGATATTATGTGTGCCGTTGTGACCTAAGTTGTAGTGAGACTGACTCTCAGTTTTGTCTCCGTGCCACGTACAGATGCTGTGAAAACGCCACCTCAAAAACTCCCTCTAACCGCCATATTGTAACTGCCCTAGCAAAGTTCGTTAGGATTTACATTGTGCACTCACCATTTACACAAAACACAGTGATTAGTTGTTTTGATTATGTAATTGTTTAGTGAATTTATCTTGTGAAAGGAGAATAGTCGTGATTTTTTCTTTTGGTATATAGTGTATCGATGGAGTGGGTGTAACGTTTCTTCTGGGCACGGCCTAGAGCTCTCCCGAGCCAAGTGAGCTCGGAGAGCACCCTAAGTCCCCAAGGCAAACTCCCTCACCTGATGTGCTCGGAGAAAGCCCTATATGCCCACGAGTGTACTGAATGTGGCGAACTGTTTGGTAGGAAGCGTGGGAGGAGTGAGATCTAAAGAGTAATAACATTTGTTGGCTAACTGAGGTATATGTGCCTGTATAAAATTCGTTGTGGAGAAAATTCTGTGTACTGTGAATAAATAAAATGTTAAATGATTGAAAAATCTAGAGTTCTATCAAAAAGTAAAGTTTAATTTCTTAGAGAAAAATCCATTTAAGTTGTCATTTATTAGTAAATTGAATAGTATAATGTAATGTGATTTAAAGAAAGGAGAGATATTAGTAAATTCAGCATTTTGAAAGGTTTATTGAGTTTCACTCTCATTCCTTTCTTATATCTCTCAAATCCTGTATAACTTCTCATAACCCTCGTGCCTTGGTGGGAATTGTTTTCGACCCCTGTGCTGAATCGGTTTTGGGAGTATAAAGTTCTGTTATTGCATTGTCACGCTACCCAAAGTTGTTATTGTTACGCTACCTAAAAATTCTCTTATTGTTACGCTACTCACGATCAAGCTACCAAATTTCTTTCCTATTAGTAATTATTCAAAACGGCCAATTTTCCTTGTGTGTGATATTTGATAGAGAGAATTAAATTAATTTTGAATAATCTCGGATCCCAACCGATTCCACATTTAGTCCAACAATATCAGGATAAGGGTCGAACGAACCCTAGGGATACAATTGTGGTGCTCGTGGTAAGTCAGCCTCAAACAACAACATCCAAGAAAAGGGATCGGGCATCAAACGTTCTATTAAAACCCTTGTCTTGGCATGACTGCGGTTATATCATTGCTCACCTGGTGTTGCAGGCTCCCTGAATGGAGTGAGGAGATATGGTTCGAGGGGATAACCACTGTCACCTGATGAGAAGCGAAATGCCTGTCAAACCTTCATTGTTGTACAGTATTATGTGGTCTTTGGATGAATCAGGAAGGGGAAAAAGGTGATACTTTGGTGTTTTTGTAATTGTTGATTTGTGAGAATTTTTTTTCCAGGATTCTCCTACTGTAAATATAGTAATTAAGGGGTTTGCCTGGAGTGCATACGAAAAAATATAAATGGTCACTGATGTAGTGTTGCATATTCATCCTTCTCCTTTATCATTTTTTTTTTTTGGGGGGGGGATCTGCCCTCCTTTATTCTTACTTCTCCCATCAGTTCTATCACTTGCAATAACAGCTACTGCACTCTTCTTTCCTTTTCAGGTAGCTTTGCACAGAGTAACAAGCCAAACGGTTTCCTTCATGCCAGGAAGCCATTGACGACAATGGGTTGGAACCATACAACCGACCCATGATTGTTCCCAACCTGTCTCGAAGTCGGTTGGTGGAGGGTTAATGCCCTTCCCTGTAGGCTAAAACAACAAACTCAAAGTCAAACGGCCACCCTTTACGGGATTACTCTGGCTATAGATAGATAGAGATGGATGGTGACCATGATAAAATGACAAAGATCATTAGGTTTGTTAATGTCTATTTCAACCACTTCATCAGGACATCTTTTACTCACAGTACTGAATTATTCAACCAACTAAGACAGTTGCGAACTGGATTTAATGAGGGAGTAATAAAGGTCAACACCAAAACCTTTGTACCTGAGAGGTGGGAAAATGTACATATAAGCAAAGGAACCAAACAAATTGAAATCCTATTGCACTAGTTTGTTACTTTTAACTTTCAGAATATTTTCATTGTGGTTAACAATGTGTTTTCTGTTCATTTTTTCCCTCCCTTTTTATCATGTTCCTTAGGCCTCACCGATATTTTTAACAGAAGACTTATACTAAACTGCTTTTTTCTTGGTGAGGTTAGGGTAAAATGTTAGGTCAGACATGTAAGTACTAGAAGGCACCAAGGGTGTATTGTAATTGGCTGCAGTTTCCACCATCAGATGCGAGAAGCTGTTGAAAGAGTGGAAGATACATGACTTTTAAAAAATTTGAAAGGAAATTTAACATGAATGTTCAGTAAGCACCCCAAAAATAATAAGAAAAAATATAAAAGACCATCAGGAAGATGAAGAGAACAGATAAGGTGCTTCTATTGCTTAAAGCACAGCATGTTTAACCAGAATTATTTTTAAAATGTGCAGTATATATGTTCATGTAAGATGAGTAAGAGGATTTTCTAATAATATACTATTTCTGCTTCTGACATCTGGTAGGGCAATCATAATAAAATATTTTACTCATATAAAATGTTTACCTATCAAATGGCAGTCTGGAAACTCTACATACTCAAACTTCCTGCGTAGCTGTGAGTTGCTCCATATGAAAGGATCATGGCTGGCACCAGGATACCTGCCATTGAAGTTTATTATTAGCTTCCTGTTATACAGGTGTTCATCCTCAGATGGTGCCTTGATGGGGATATGTGTACCATCTATGGCTCCAATGACTGGGGAAGCCATAGATATTGTGAAAGCCT
The DNA here is from genome assembly GCF_032717465.1 of Coenobita brevimanus. Lineage (NCBI taxonomy): Eukaryota > Metazoa > Arthropoda > Malacostraca > Decapoda > Coenobitidae > Coenobita > Coenobita brevimanus. Next base: position 23,080,041 of record NC_136983.1, read on the forward strand.
TGCATGGTCTCAGTAACTGCTCTCACTCCGGTGGGCATTTTTATTTCCTGAACAGCTTTCCTGTACAATGCATCAGTCACACTTGAAATAATCCGTGAAACACTTGACTGATGTAAATCAGTTAGGACACCAACTACACTCTGAAAACTGCCACTTGCATAAAATCTCAAGGAACACAGAACTTGGGTGTGTGTTGGGATGGCATGGGACCTGCATGTCACATGACCAATATAAGGCTCTAAATCTTCACATAAATTAAGTATGTCCTGCCGTGGAAAACGATAATACCCAGGCAAATGTTCATCACTGATTTTTAACCCGCCCCGTCCCGTCGACGTATGGATACGTTGCAACATTTTGCATTTGCCAGTCCTGACGACGTACTGGTATGTTGCGCAATTGCAAGGTTCATAATTTGCACAACTTTCAATTTTCGCACGTGATTTTTCGGACACCTTCCTCTATTCCTCTACAAGATGCCAAGCAGGGACGATGCCTTACACTGCATAACCTCCCCCCCCCTGCATGCCATTGTCTCAGCAATTCACCTGTTACCAGTGACCTGGCCAATAAAGACATTCAGGGCCAGAGTGATTCCCCAATCGATGACAATGTGGAAGACAAAGTTTACATAGCATTAGAAGAAGAAACACTCAGAAACGATGATCAGGTAAAAAAGAAGATAAGGTATGGTGATGAGTTAGTGAGTAAAACAGTGCTTATAATGCCTATATTACTGTTTGAAAACCAATATACTCTCGTACTATATATAAATTCGTACCAAGTAAATAAATAAATACCGTTTATGAGTGGTGTGAAATAGTTACCCTCCCATAGAACTCATTTTCTTTGGTGGCAGCCTATTAGAAAACCCAGTAAGGTAAGGAGGTACTGCTACCTGGATCGAGTATTTTAAACCTCAGATGAGCGATTTCTCTATGAATATTCGATGTTTCTCACCAAAAGCGGAGATTTTTGCCAAAAAAAAAAATTTCGAAAATACCTCGGGATTGGGGGGTGTCGGAGGTGCGAAATAGCTCGGGACATGACGGGTTAAGGGGTCCAAAGGATCACGAAACTGACGCTCATGGCGTAAAGCATGGTCATTTTCCAAAGCAAATAGGAGCGCCATTATTGTCACCTGCGCTTAAAGCTGTCACCAGTATCAATCAGCTGATGCTCCTACAACTGGCTTTGTTCATTTCACAACTATCTTATATATATCACTGTCACATACTCAACTTCTTGCGTCTGTGATGAAAACATGATTCACACACTACCACAGCCATAATTTTTCTTTTTATAGCGTAAATCACAGTGATAAGTGAACATAAGTCGGTACAGATTGTGTAATAGTGCATATTTCCGGGTCGCTGAAAGATACGGGGACGTTAAGGGCAGGGAGACCCTCCCTTAGCGGCGATTGTAACTCCGACTCCCGTAAGGTTGCCGAAGCTGCTTAGTGCATACCACAGTCTAAGTAATATACAAGTCGTCTCACGCTTGGTTCAAATTTTGGAGCAGTCCGCGCATGACGTCACGGGGTCCCTCAGCCGTCAGTTGGCTCGGGGCAACGGTGGGGATATGATGTGTCTCCCCTCAGTCACTTCGCACTCGTGCAGGAATTTAAGACGTGTGGCATCTGAAAACATGCCAGTTTAAATCTGGAGTAATTTCCGAAGCTAAAGAGGTCAAAATTAGATTCTAAAGTTTACCTTTATCAAAGAATATTAAAGATTATAAAGTTTTATACGAGGATGAGTGACGTTTGAAGATTATTATCCAACCACTGTGTACATGTACGTCCACATGTTGTGATATAATATATGCTTGCATTTACTTCAGATGTCACTCATCGTGTTATTAAACTTTATATTCAACTTTTTCTTTGATAATGGTAAACTTTTAAAGCTAACTTTAACCTCTTTAGCTTTGGAAATTATTCCATATTTATACTGGCTGCTTATATTGCAAGCAGATTACAAACATATGTGTTAAAATAAGAAGAGCTGTAGATTTACCACGCTCCTCAGTGTTGCATAAATCAATGAGCAGCCATAATTCAAACGTTTCTTGGCTCAAGGCAGTGGAGCTGAGTGAACAGGGTATACTTGTCACACTTGAGTTATCCCTTTACTTTTCGTTTTCTATGGAAGGCCATATGACGTCATCGTCATGACGTCATCCACCTGCGCATGAGACGACTGTATACTACTTAGACTGTTGTGCATACCAACAACCGACACCGCTCCCTTTTCTCCCGCCCGTAACGAGTTACGGGACTGCAACTGCGTTAGTGCATCCGGCCCCTGATCGTCAAGCTGGTCGCTCGATTTTTGCTGGAGACTCTACATATATGGGTAAAAATATATGCAGAAAATAACTGTCAACCATTATTTCCAAAATAATCGTGCAGAAACAGTGACAAAATAATAAAGTAGCTGAAAAATCATGTGACTGAAACGGCCTTTGATTGGTCGTGACGTAACTACTCACACTGAGGCGACATAGTCTACTTTGTTTACGTTTAGCCTGCATACATTGTGCTTATTTCTGACCCCCAAGAATGCCCAGTGACAGGAGGAGTAATTGCTAATGTTTCATTCCATTGTGTATAAAGTGCACTGACAAAAGCACACCAGGGAAATTATTTCTTTGTGTACCAGCCAATAATAATGAATGAAAGCAGTGGTGGCCGGCTTCTTGTTGGAAGTTCTCAGTGCTGGAATGCAGTCTTTACTGTTGTGAAAATATTATATTCTTCACTATATACATTCATATACACCTAATTATCTGAAATTCGGTATTAAAAAAAAATATATATGATTACTTTAACTATTAATAGAATATTTGGATTCAAAGCGAAAACGTGCTAAGGTTAGCGAGTATTTCTACTTTAGATCGCCAACACGCCTTGACAGACTTCTTGCACAAATACTGATTTAAAGTTCAAATAAATACATTTGCATGTTAAATTACTAATTATACAAAGCAGAAGTTTGCCAAGGCAAGCTGTTGAGCCAAAGGAGAAATACTTCTGCTAATTTTAGAGCGTTTTCGCTATGCTTCCGGATTTAAAAATAAAGTAAAATTAAATACAAAAATCTGACCAGATTTCAAATAAATAGGTGAGTATGAACCCATATGGTGATAAAACCTATAACACTTGCCAATTAATAGTGCTGAACTGCTGATTCGGTGTTGATTCGGTAAATGACCGCCGATTCGGTATTTCATCACACTATCCTGAAGGTACTTTACAATCAAGTTCAGTCACCACTGAAATTGTTCTTTCAGAAAACTAATAATGAAAAGGCCAAATATTAAAAATTCATGAGCATAATACCAATATAAACTCACACAACTGATACTGTATGCCTTATATTAAACACATTCCACCTCATGTACAAGCACTGCTCGGGAATGGTGTAGCTGTAAACTACTTATGGTCGATTTCACCACAATTTACATAACTAACAGGTACCATCCATTTACATCATGAAAAGTATTCCTTCACGACATACCTGAAGTGTGTAGTTTGGATCTACGTTGGCCATGTAGGTACAACTATTAGCTCTGTTACTGGTAAGCTGTTGTGTGATGAATTGGAGCGTCGTCTGCAGTATGAATACTGACGTCATAGCCAACGTGGCGGCTGCTTCCCTCCAGATGCAAGAAATTAAAGTTATCATGTCTTGATCAGTGCATATGGTAAGTTAAATTAAAAGATTCACACACCATAAGCTTCTAAGTACGTGGCAGAGTGCACTTGTCATGTTTACCCGGAACCGGCAACACGTCTATCGCAAGGTGTGTTTTTACTTTGCTATCATGATCTTTCGTTAATTTTAGTAGTTGCTCCAAGTAGTTGTACTCCTCAACTTCTTCAACAATTTCTTCGCTTATTCTTATGACGCTCTTTGGTGTTTGAGGATTAAACAATAGTTTTACTCTGGTTCATCTTTAGCCCTTCTTTCAGACTTTCTCTGTTCAGGTCATTCAACATTTTTTGCAATGCCTCAGCTGTTTCTGAGATTGGGATAGTGGCATCTGCAAATCTTAAATGAATTAGCTTTTCTCCATCTATGTTCACTTTTTTGTTTTCCCAGTCTAGCTTTCTGAAAATACTTTCTAGGCATGCTGTAAATAATTTTGGTGAAATTGTATCCCCCGATGCACGCCTTTCTCAACCTTAATTTCTTCCAAGTCCTTATGTAATTTAAGTGTAGCAGTTCTCTCTTTATGTATGTTTTTGAGCAGTTTTACAACGATCTCATTCACTCCTTGTTCTCGCAATGAATTTATAATTGCTATGTGCTCTATTGAATCGAAAGCCTTTTCGTGATCAATAAAAAGAACAGTGGTTTATTATATTCTGTAGTTTTCTCAAATAGCTGGTTCAGAGTGTGTAGATAATCAGTGGTCAAATACCAGCTTCGGAATCCTGCCTATCACGAGGTTGGTTTTCCTCCAAATTTGCTGTTATTCTGTTTGTAAGGACTGCAGTGAAGAGTTTGTAAATGACTGATAATAAACTAATGGGTCGATAGTTACTAAGATCACTTGAGTCACCTTTTTTGTAAAGTAAAATAACTATTGCATTACACCATGTTTTAGAAATTTTCTTCTGTTTTATACATTGAGTAAATAAGTGAGCAAGCAGGAGTACTTCTACTCCTGCATCCAACAGTAAATCTGTTACTATTCCATCTTCTCCCGAAGCCTTCCCTTTTTTCATTTTTTAAAGAGAACTATATATATATATATTTTTAAATAACAGAACGGAGTAAAAACAATCCATACGCCAGATTACTGGTGTTCTCTGTTCATAAAATATCTGCAAGTTAGACTTTAACAGCTGTGGGTTGAAACTGGGAGGGAAACAACTCGCGGGAAGCGAGTTCCAGAGAGATGCAATTCGGAGAATGAAAGAATTCTGATAGGCTGAAGTTCTGCAATATGGCTGAGTGACATTCCAGTCATGAGCGCTACCAGATGCCTGTGTAGCGCGAGTGAAGGCATGGAGAAGTGTGACCTGAGGTATTTCACTTGTGTCAACTGAAAAGTTAGCTATTTGTACTACTGTCTTTGATGTATACATTTCTTTGCAAAAGTCTTCAACTCACTTCACCATCTTATCTCTGCATTTAATGATCTCACCGTTTTTTTTTTTTTTTTAGTGGTAATTTGTTGCTTTCCTATTGACATATATATATATATATATATATATATATATATATATATATATATATAATATATATATAAATATATAATATATATATATATATATATATATATATATTATATATATATATATATATATATATATATATATATATAATATTCTATCTATCTATCTATCTATCTATCTATTGCCAGACGCCTCAATCCCGTTTGGGGTGGCCACAAACAAATCGTCTCCAAGTCGCCCTGTCATACGCCATTTCACTGCCCTGCTCCCAACTCACACACCCCTCTCTTATATACCTCTCCACCCCATCCCTCCATCTCATCCTCGGCCTCCCCCTCCCTCTTCCCCCCTCCCTCTTCCCCCCTCCACCTCACTCACATAGACTCTCTTTGTCAGTCTTTCACCCTCCATCCTCTCCACATGGCCAAACCACCTCAGTGTGTTCCTCATAACGCTCCCTATCACATCCACATCAACACCACAACGTTCCTTTATATCCTCATTCGTCAGCCTATCTCTCCATGTGACTCCACAGGCTCCTCTTAAATAACTCATTTCCATATATATGTGTGTGTGTGTGTGTGTGTGTGTGTGTGTGTGTGTTCTTACCTAATTGTTCGTACCTATTTGTATCTTTACAGGAATGAGTCAAGCTCGTACTGTCCCGTGTCTTACACCATATTTATCGTACATATCCTTAAAATTGTGAATTGTTTTGGCACACATTATTTCATTCGGCAGTGCATTCCATTGATCACTTGCTCTATTTGGGAAACTAAATTTCCTTACGTCTTTATCACCTCTCTTATGCAGTTTTTTGCAGTGTCCTCTTGCTGATGCTTCCCCACAGGTTAAGTAATCATTTGTCTATTTTCTCCTTCCCTGATATGCATTTATATAGCATAATCATGTCACCTCTTTTCCTTCTTTCCTGTAGTGTTGGTAGTTTCAGTTTATTTAGTCTTTCTTCGTAGCTTAGATCCCATAAGCTTGGTAGCCATCTTGTAGTGGCCCTTTGAACTTTTTCAATCTTGTCTATGTGTTTTTTGGGATGAGGACTCCAGACTACTGATTCATACTCCAGGGTTGGTCAGATGAATGATGTTATTATCTTTCTTTGCACTTCATTTATGTATGTGAATGCTATTCTCATATTTGCAAGCAGTGTAAATATGTTCCGTACCTTCTCACTGATGTGGTCAGCCGGAGACAGTCTGTTATTGATAATCACACCTAGGTCCTTCTCTCTCTCTGATGTTTGTAGGGTTTTATTTCCTAACGTATAATCCCAATCAGGTCTCTTTCCACTTTTATCAACCTTGATTACATGACACTTGTCCACATTGAATTCCATTTGCCATGCATTACTCCATTCATGAAGTTTATTTAATTCTTCTTGTAGGTTTTTACAAGAGTTTGTGTTAGTAATTCTCCTTTGTATTTTTGCATCATCTGCAAACATATTTAGATAGCTCTCATTTCCAGTGTTACTGTCTATATCATTTACATACACTAAAAACATGATTGGTGCCAGCACTGAGCCCTGTGGTACTCCACTAGTCACTTCTTTCCATGAAGAGTAATTTCCCCTTAGTACTGTTCTCATTTCTCTTCTTATGAGAAAATTTTGCATCCAGCAATACAGTTTGCCTCGAATTCCTTCTTGATGGTACAGTTTCCATAAAAGTCTTTGGTGTGGTACTCTGTCAAATGCTTTCTTGAAATCTAAATAGATACTGTCCACCCATCCTTCTCTTTCCTGTAATGTGTCTGTTACTATGTCATAGTTGCTCAACAGATTAGTAACACATGATTTTCCTTTTCTGAAACCAAACTGTCTTTCTGTTATCATATTGTGTTCTTCTAGATGATTTACCCAAGCTTTTCTTTTAAGCATTTCTAATACCTTGCTTACAACACTGGTTAGTGATACTGGTCGGTAGTTGAGTGGATTTTGTCTATTCCCTTTCTTGCATAAGGGAACAATGTTTGCTTCTTCCAAATATCAGGTAGTTTACCTTGACTCAAGGATTTCTTGAAAATTAAAAATAATGGTTTACTTAACTCCTTTGCACATTCATGCAGTACCGAACATGAAATTTCATCAGGGCCATTGGCTTTTCCTTTGTCTAATTTACTTACCTCCTGCTGTATTACTTTTTCTGATGTTTGTATATCTGGTAGTATGTGTTGACATGCATGTTCCACATAATCCCCCTCAAATTTTCTTCCTCTGTAAAAACTGATTGGAATTTCTTGTTTAGTGCTTCACAAATATCCTTCTCTTGTGTATAGGTGATTCCCTCGTCCATAATGGATTGTATTTTATCATTTACTTTGGTTTTGCTTCTGATGTAGCTGTAAAAGAGCTTCGGTGTGTGTGAGTGTGTGTGTGTGTTCTTAAATGTATTTTTACCGGACTGAGTCAAACTTGTTATGTCCCGTCTTTTTAAAAAAATTATCATTTTTTTATTTATTTATTTAAAACTGAATGTTTTTGGCAGAGACAACTTCTGCAGGTAATACATTCCATTGATCCATTGCCCTGTTTGGAAAGCTGAATGTTCTCACATCTTTAATCTTTTCTTATATAATTTCTTGTTGAGTCCTCTTGAAGATGACTGTCTAGGTATATACATTCATTAATGTCAATATTATCTTCACCTTCATTAATGTCAATATCTTCACCTTCAACACATTTATACAGCATAATCAAATCACCTCTTTTTCTTCTCTTCTAATGTTATTAATTGAAGGTTATCAAGTTCATCTAAGCTAAGATCGCTCTGGTGTGGCATCTATCTTATGGCTGCTCATTGTACCATCTCAACATGTTTCTTTCTAGTATGGGGTCCATACTACTGCTACATATTCAAGCGTTTTCCTCATCTATGTATGTAAAGGCTACTTTCAAATTCGCTAAAGGGTTATATGTTCCTTACTCTTCATTTATATGTTCTTCTGGTGATAATCTGTTATTGATAATTCCTCCTAAATCATTCTACTTGTCAAATACCCATAAGCGGTTGCTCCCTATTTTATAGTCCCAGTCAGGCCTCTTTACACTCTTTCCAAATTTTATTACATGACATTTTGCTGCACTGAAATTCATCTGCCATTTATGACTCCATTCATATGATTATGTTAGATCCTTCTGTAATGCCTTATATAAGTTTTTTATTGTTCTTTGTATTTTGGCATCATCAGCAAACACATTCATGTAACTCACTGTTCTGATGTTATCATTTATATCATTTATATATACCAGAAACATGATTGGTGCCAACGTTGAATCTTGTGGGAAATCACTTGTCACCTTCCTATAGGACTAATACGTTCCTCTTAATATTGTTCTTATTTCCCTTCCTCTTAGAATGTTCTGCATCCACTGCAGTAAGTTCGCCTGGATACCTCCATTGTATTCAAGTTTCCATATTAACCTTTCGTGAGGAACTCTATTAGAAGCATTCTTGAAATCTACGTATATGCTGTTTACCCATCCATCTCTTTCTTGCATTGCTTCTGCCACAGTGTCATAGTAACTTAAGAGATTATTATGTATGATTTTTTCCTTTTCTAAAACCCAAAGTGTCTTTCTGATAACATTTCATACTTTTCCAGGTGTCCAATCCATCTCTTATTAACTTTTAAATCATTTTGCTTACAACACTAGTAAGTGTAACTGGTCTGTAGTTCAATGGGCATTGTCTGTTATCCATTTTATAGAGAGACTAGGCTATGTTAGCCGTTTTCCATATTTCTGGTAACTTGTTTTAATTTAGTGACTTTTGAAATATTGATTGCATGGGCTCTCTTAATTTTCTGCACATTCTCTTAACACCCAATTGGATATTTCATCTTGTCCATCTGCTTTCCATTTACCTAAAATTTTTTTATTTCATCTTCAATTTCTCATTTATCAAGATTAATGTTTCCCAGTTTGTGTGGTGTTACTTGTATTATTTCATCCATTTCTGTTGGCCGTTCTTTTGTGAGTACTGACTGGAAATTATTATTTAGAACTTCACAAGTTTCTTCTTCCTTAACATAGCTCTTACCATTGTCAACCATACTCTGTATGTAATAACGGAAAAATTTTGGCCACTGAAACCCACAAGTGTAATGATCAGAATTTTAGTCACCAGTGTAATGCTAGAAAATTTAAGTACCACAGCTAATGCCACCAGTGTAATGATGAGAATTTGGGGGATTATAAGAAATGGGGATAGCGTGATCTTATTTGAGAGTCTATGGGATTATGGAAAATAGGTTAGCGTGATTATATGAGAGTGCGTGAGCAGAATAGACATTAGTACCCTTTGCGGGCCACTCAATCTCGTCTGTACCACTCCTTAGAGGATAGCAAAATTGCAACTCGATATGACTTAACCGGCGGGCGACGTTACGTAACATCCGGCCATTTTCGGTCCTAATTTATTGGAGAAATTGGGTGATAAGGCATCCTTGTCACCTATTGTCCTGCCTTCTACTCTCCCGAGCCTTGAAACAAGTAAAATACTGTAGAATATACATATATAAGTTGTAGTGTATTATTGTTCAAGTAAAATAGTATATATGTATGTAAGTTTTATTGTTATAAGCGTTTAAGTAAAATAGAAAACACATACATAAGATTTTGAAGACAATCAATAGTGTAAAGCATGCACAGATGATAAATATAGTGTTCAGTGGTGAAGAAAAATCAAATGAATGAACAGCTTGCTAGCCTAGCCCGAGGCACGCCTGGTGATAAGCTGCCTGCCCGCGCTCCTCCCTCACTCCTTCCCTCCTCCTTCCACAGCCAGCAGAGATGTATTACCACGCATGTAACACCTCATGCCTTCGTTTTTCTTCAATGTACATCGATTTATACATGTTTAGGCTTAATACTTGATACTTTATTTTTCCGAAAATGTGCCGCCCCACACGGTCATATACTTGATATGTTGACCACTCATAAGGGGTTAAGACTAAACTTGTACAATAACTCAAGAATCATATACAAACTAGATAAAATGATCAAATGGACCGTAAGCAAATGGACCAGCCGATATTTACTTTGATTGCATGAACTAAGAAAAAGGGGAGGGTGTGTGATTAAGTGTTAGATGTTAGGCAGTGGCGTCAATGCACGATCTGTGAATGATGAAGATAGGAGCGGCGATCTCATTATTCAATACAGATCAGAGGAAATATCAACAATATATCCCTCTCGCGCACGATAACTTTTGGTAAGTTCTCTGGCACACGATTTTATCCGCCCGGCTGCCCACGCGGGGCAAATAACACGTATTCTCTCCTTATTTTCGCCACCCAAACATTAATATACTGCCATGAAACCTATCTCATCTTATTCGCCGATGTTTGTTCTACATGATAAGCAACACAAAAAAACAGACCACGAATAAAACAACATTAGCCGGCCCTGAATAAACATTTCGCTACGTCACTTTCAATTCCCAACATCATCATTTCAATGCTTTCCATCATACAGGAAAATGTTATCAGAAGTTTCGATAAAGAATTTAATCAGCTTTCTAATAAGGCAAGTTTGGTTGTGATACGATTTGTAGTTTTCGAGAAAATAGCCAAGAACTGTAAGCCATTTTTTAAAATAATTCAAGGAGCTCTCATTCTGAACTTTTCCCACACACCTTATGTTTTTATTGCATATTATGCAGAATTTCACGAGCTTTCTAATGAGCGCAGTTGGTTTCGATGCGCCTCATAGTTTTCAAGTAAACAGCCAAAAACGACTGGGAACTCACGTCCGTGCGTCACTTTCATGATGCGCACACACCATACACTATATTCTCGTCTATTAACAACGAATTCTTATCACAGATATTGCATTGTTATGTTTTGGACATAAGTAAAATTTACTGCTCTTTATCATGGTTATTACAGGAAATCAATACGTCCAATAGTTTTCGAGTAATTGGCTGACAAAATGAGATTATTCCTTGGAGCGCTTTCGACTTTTACCTCAAGCAAGGAAAAAAAATATAGTCTGTTCCCCTGCCTTTTCCTACAAAAAAATGCTTCCAAAGGCTTATATTCTGGTAATGAACATATGTAGAATTTACTGCTCTTTATCATGGTTCTTACAGGAAGTCGATATGTCCAATAGTTTTGGAATAATTGGATGACAAACGTTGAATACTCCTCATCCGCACGCGATATAAAAACCATTATTTCCCTGCCTCACTCACGCCTACATTTTTTTTTTTTAATTCAAAGCATACACATAAAATATCATAACGTTTTTGATAGTGCTGTCAGAAACTCGACATGACCACTAGTCTTTTTGCTAGGCACTGATACTGAAGCTGAACTTTCTTCCATCTCATAATTATGTGTGTATGTAAAAGACATTACATATTTGTGTAAAAAGTATCGAACTATAGAAACAGGTCAGTACACAAATCAACAAAATAAGGATAACTCACTTCCTCCAGAGGTGTTGAGATGCTGGTAGGAGATTGAAGGGTTCTTGAAAGATGAGGAGTTATGTAGTGTGTGTGTGTGTGTGTGTGTGTGTGTTCTTACCTAATAGTTCTTACCTAATAGTTCTTACCTAATTGTATCTTTACAGGAATGAGTCAAGCTCGTACTGTCCCGTGTCTTAAACCATATTTATCGTACATATCCTTAAATTTGTGAATTGTTTTGGCACACACTATTTTATTCGGTAGTGCATTCCATTGATCAAATGCTCTGTTTGGGAAACTGAATTTCCTTACGTCTTTATCACCTCTCTTCTTATGCAGTTTTTTGCAGTGTCCTCTTGCTGATGCTTCTCCATATGTTAAGTAATCATTTATGTCTATTTTCTCCTTCCCTGATATGCACTTGTGTAGCATTATCATTTCACCTCTTTTCCTTCTCTCCTGTAGTGTTGGTAGATTCAGTTTATTTAGTCTTTCTTCGTAGCTTAGGTCCCTTAAGCTTGGTATCCATCTTGTAGCGGCCCTTTGAACTTTTTCAATCTTGTCTATGTGTTTTTTGAGATGAGGACTCCAGACTACTGATGCATATTCCAGGGTTGGTCTAATGAATGATGTTATTATACTTCTTAGCATGTCTTCATTTATGTATGTGAATGCTATTCTCATATATGCAAGCAGTGTATACATGTTCCGTACCTTCTCGCTGATATGGTCAGCCGGAGATAGTGTGTTATTGATAGTTATTGATAACTACACCTAGGTCCTTCTCTCTTTCTGATGTGTATAGGGTTTTATTTCCTAACTTATAATCCCAATCAGGTCTTTTTCCACTTTTACCAAACTTGATTACATGACATTTGTCCACATTGAATTCCATTTGCCATGTATTACTCCATTCATGAAGTTTATTTAATTCTTCTTGTAGCTCTTTACAAGAGTCTGTGTTAGTAATTCTCCTTTGTATTTTTGCATCATCTGCAAACATATTCAGATAGCTCTCATTTCCAGTGTTACTGTTTATATCATTTATATACATTAAAAACATGATTGGTGCCAGCACTGAACCCTGTGGTACTCCACTAGTCACTTCTTTCCATGGTCAGTAGTTTGCTCTTAGTACTGTTCTCATTTCTCTTTTTATAAGAAAATCTTGCATCCAACAAAACAGTTTGCCTCGAATTCCTCCTTGATGGTACAGTTTCCATAAAAGTCTTTGGTGTGGTACTGTGTCAAAAGCTTTCTTGAAATCTAAATAGATACTGTCCACCCATCCTTCTCTTTCCTGTATTGTGTTTGTTACTCTGTAATAGGAGCTCAACAGATTAGTTACACATGACTTTCCCTTTCTGAAACCAAACTGTCCTTCTGTTATCATACTGTGTTCTTGTAGATGATTTACCCAAGCTTTTCTTATAAGCTTTTCTAATACCTTGCTTACAACACTGGTCAGTAGTGACACTGGTCGGTAATTGAGTGAATTTTGTCTATTTCCTTTCTTGAATAAGGGGACAATATTTGCTTTTTTCCAAATATCAGGTAGTTTACCTTGACTCAAGGATTTCTTGAAAATTAAAAATAATGGTTTACTTAACTCCTTTGCACATTCTCGTAGTACCCAACATGAAATTTCATCAGGACCACTTGCTTTTCCTCTGTCTAATTTACTTAACTCCTCCTGTATTACTTTTTCTGCTATTTGTATATCTGGTAGTATGTGTGGACACGCATGTTCCACATAGTCCCTCTCAATTTTTTTTTCTTCTGTAAAAACTAATTGGAAATTCTTATTTAGTGCTTCACAAATATCTTCCTCTTGTGTATAAGTGATTCCCTCGTCCGTAATGGATTGTATTATATCTTTTACTTTGGTTTTGCTTCTGATATAGCTGTAAAACAGCTTTGGTTGATCACTACTTTTATTTATTATATCCTCCTCAAACTGTTTTTGGGCTTCCCTCCTTATTCTTGTATAGTCGTTTCTTGCCTGTTTGTAATTATTATACGCCCTTTCACTATTGTGTCTTCTGTATCTATTCCACAACAAATCTCTTCTTTCTTTTCATTTTTTACATTCTGTATTGAACCATTTCTGTATTTTCTTATCTGCTTTTTTGTGCTGTGGGATGTACTTCTGGACTCCTATTTCATAAAATTCACAGAATTTTTTATATACAGCATTTAAATCTTGTCCTCTAAGCTCATTTTCCCAATCAACTTCTAAGAAATACTTCTTTAGGTCTTGATATTTTCCCTTTTTATAGTTTAGACTCTTTTTGTAACTTTCATTGCTGTTAACTATGTCATATGCTATCCTGAAGTTGTAATTTAGTACTGCATGATCGCTTTTGTCGAGTGGAGGGTGATATATTAAACTGTCAATATCATTTTCTTGCCTAGTAAATATTAGATCTAGCACTGAAGGTACATCGAGTCCTCTTTTCTGGTGGTTTCCCTCACATGTTGCGTTAGAAAAACTCTTGCACGAGTTCCAGGAGCTTTTGGTCCCAACAGCTTTCTTGGCTAATTATATCTAGAGTATTCCAATTTATATTTGTATTAAAATCTCAAGTTAGTATAATTCTTTCCGATTTCTCTTCCATTTTATGTAGTAATGGTCTTAAACTCTGAATTGTACTCTCTGCCAGGTCCTCATATTCGTCTCTTTCCCATGTGTTTGATCTGGGTGGCATGTACAAATTGGCTACAATTACTTTCCCTTCAGATGTGTTGATCTCTACTGCAATCAGTTCTACGTGTGATGGTATATCTAGTTTTATTTCATTGACTTTTAGATTATTCTTAGTTAATGTTATAATTCCTCCTCCTTTTTTTAAATTTCTGTCTCTTCTCCATATATTGTATTCCTCTAAGTTTAGTATGTCATTGGATATCCTTGGTGTTAATTTTGTTTCATTTAGGCATATTATTTGTGGTTCATTTTCTCTGACATAATCATTCATCTCTAGTAATTTAGATACCATTCCATCCACATTTGAGTACATCAACTTTATCATCTTGTTTATATACTTGTCATGACATGGTTTTACTATCTTCCTCCTTTTTATTCCATCCTGTTTGTGTACCACTTTCGTACCTGCAATCCTATTACTTTGTAAAAAAAATTTCTTCTTCTCCTCTTCTGATCTTCCCTCATTTTTTGTTTTTGCTTCCTCCCTTTTCTCTTTCAGTAATTCCAGTTCCTCTTGTGTTAGGCATCTTTATATCCATACATTTTTGATTTTCTCTTTTTCCATAAGATTCTTTGCATTTTTTAGTATTTCCTCCACAGTGTTTACACTCTGGAAAGTCACCTTTAGAGGTCATGTCCTGCTTTTCTCGTATTTCCCTAACCTTTTGTGTTCCTCTATGTCTTTACTACAGATTTCCTCTGATACTTCTTTCAGTAAGCTCATTACATTTGCCATCTCCTTTTTGTCTCTTGTGATCTTGTTTTTTACTTCTTCCTCTTCTATACCAGTGATTACTATACATTTGTTTATATCTACTGAATCTCTGACTAACTTTGGATTGTTTTTGATTATTCTTTTCATTCCTGTTTAATGCTTTTTTCCTCCACCCTTGTTTCTAAGTCTTTCTTTACTTTCACCATTTCAGCATACGTGGTTTCCACATCATTTTTGTAGCTTTGCACAGCTTCATTCACTTGTGTTATCTTCTCCTCAGTATCACTGCTTTGGTCTGTCAGACTGCTTACTTGCCTAATTGTCTCTGTGTCATTTTTTAACTCTTCTATAACACTCTCGTGATTGACTACTGTACTTGCCATTTCACTCATTTTCTTCCTAAGTGTACTCAATTCCACTGTTAGTTCACTGATGGTTGTGTTTTTCTTTTTGGCCTCCCTTCCTAGTTTTTCTATTTCTTCCTTTTGCAAGTGCATCTGCTTCTTTATTTCATCAATTTCATTTTTGAAAGCCATTTCCAGTTTGTGTACACGTTCAACCAGTCTGTTGTGAGTCTCCACTTCAACCAGTTCTTGGTAGAAATCATCATTTTGCTTTCTACCTTTATCCCTTTGCTTTTCCAAATTTGGTTTACTAAAGTATGTATCCATTTTGCAATACTAAAAGTACAGAGTATGTACTTACATTCCCCGTGCTGCTGTAAACAAACCTCAGCTGCCTGAGCACATTCTTTCGTCTTGGTTCTCTTTTCTGTTTGAACAAGTCTTGTTTAACCTTCTTATTTTTTTTTTCTTTTAATAATGAAAAATCATTTAGTCTAAACTGTTACAGAGCTTGACTCATACAAAGATCCTAATTTAGGTAATGCCACTGGCCGTCTTGGTTCGGTACGCAGCGCCGATGTTGCACGTCTGTGTGTGTGTGTGTGTGTGTGTGTGTCTGTGGTGTATATTCTCCTCTCCTTGTGATACATTTGCCTAAAACACATGCGATGCACACAATAGATTTCTCCACGAACATTCACTGCACGACATACGTATATCTATATCTATATATATATATATATATATATATATATATATATATATATATATATGGCTGTGGCATATTTCTTGTCTCTGATACTTGCGCTATGTTTTCGCAAAGTCAGTCAATGCATGCAATGTTTCTCAGTGAACACTTGCTATGCTATTTTATATGTATGTTTCACACTAAACCATACGCAATATAGCATTGTCTGAGATTGGTACAATACCTTTTCACTGAAGTCTGTAATTGTGTGGCGTATTTGTTGTCCCTGACACTTGCACTAGGTTTGAGCTAAGTCAGTCAGTACATGCAGTATTTCTCGGTGAACACTCGCTGCACTATTTTATACGTGTTTCACACTAAACCATATGCAATATAAAACACTATCACATGATTCCATCCCAACCTTCTCTATTATTCCCTTCCTGACTGTATGGCATATGTGACTGCCTATTTCCTTAGCCACTGTTGGATATCTCTATGGCATACATAATGCCTGCTATGGTAGGTCAGTTTCACCAATCCAGGCACTACATGTTTCACATATATGAGTATTGGTTTCTCTATAAAAAGGTAAGCTACTCATCATTTACGGGCAGGGTGAAGGAGAGTGGAAACCCCGGAATAACAAACCAGACTCCTGCCTGTAGGCCTAACGGTTCTTTACGGGCCCCAATGCTTTACAAACAATATACAGTTATTCCCATACTTTCCGGACGCCCATTTTCCGGACACCCCACTTACTGGATGTTGTGGGCCTGGACCTTCGGAACCCAAAAATGGCCAAAAAAAGAAAAAAATCCTGCCAAAATACTAATTTTTTCTCACCCGTATTTTGAAATTGCCGCACGTTGAACAGGAGGTTTACACCACGGCACCTTCACCCTATCCTTCCTCCCCCTCCCCTGTCAGGGTTACCATTTGGTATTATTAATTACCAAATGTGGGCCAATTTGGTAATGAAAATTCGTTTGGTAATGAATCATAATAATGCATTACCAAACGGATATTTCACATGTATGACGATACACAGGATGGAGATGATGGATTGTTTGCTCTCTCTCATTAATCTGCTAGCCAACTTAGCGTGAAAATAATCAACATGCTGTTAATTATGAGAAGAGTGATTACATATATTTCCACTTGTATTTATATAATTAGTGAAGAGTAAATGCTAGCTTTATGAATTTGGTAATGAAAAGGTAAATTTGGTAATGAAAATTGAGGAGTTTGGTAATGTGGCCGTTGCGATTTGGCAACTCTGTTTCCCCGTCACCACTCCAACAGTTACTGCCTAACTTCGATGGCAAGTATATGCCTACCACAATGGATGCCACACGTGCTCAATTTTTGTGAATAAACAGTGATTAAACTGCAATACCTCACCATCGGGGGAGGCGGTGGCTGAATCGGTAGCGAGGCGGCCTGCAGTCCTGATGGACCCAGGTTCGAATCCTGGCTGGGGCAGGGAACAGTTTAAGGATTTGAATTTCATAAAAAGCAGACTTTCCTGATCTACCAGATGACCCGCCGACATGTCGTAAAAGTACCCCCGCTAATACCAATACACCAGTCCTGTATGAGACAGCCCTAGCATGTACTCAATATGGACGGTGGGTGTTAGTGCCGAAGTGGTGGCATGTGGAGGTGTAGGAGGACTACTGGGCCTTGGGATAGGCTTACTGCCCCCGAGATATAGGCTCTGAAGCCTTTGCCCAGAGTTGGACACATTAAAAAAAAAAAAATAGACCACACGGGAATTTACAGTGTTGTGCAGTATTATGAAATTAGAATTTAGAGTGCAAAGGATTAACTGTGGAGTGTAAATTGGCGGTTGAAACTGGCAGTTGAAACTGGCGTGTTAAGAACAATGTGCAGTGTTAAACAAATATAACTCACAATGCAAAGAACTAAGTGCAGCACAACACTGGATTACTGTACATGCTTCAAGAGCATTTTCACCACTGCCAAAACCTTAGAAAAACCGGCCACAAATGTGCTTTAAGTACCCTGGCTGAGGTACAGTCACTTCTAATTCCTCATTCTTTGGTTCCTTTTCATTTATTTCATGCTTTATGTCCATTATTGGTGTGAATAGGGTCTTAAATAGGTTTAAATAGGTGCTATGCACGTCTGGTAGGGAGTTCTTTAGGTGGCTTTCAAAGTTAGGCTGGGTTAGGGTCCTTAAGTACCAGTCCAGGAGCTAGGGGCCCACTTTCCGGATGGGACCACTTTTCGGACATGCCTTTGGCTCTGTTACATTGGATAGTAGAGGGATTACTTTATCTATGTTCCATAGACTCAATCACTTCACATTATAGTCAAAAACACTGTACAATCACAATATTTCAAAATGGCTTCTGCCTCAGGCAGGAAGGGAGAAAATGCCGGGTTTAAAGGGACAGCTGACAGCCGCACAACCCTCCAGCCCGGCTGCTCATGAGGTACCGATGTTCTTCTGCTATGCACTGTCTCATTAGAGCAGTCACAGTGTTGCCAATGCCTTACCTCAGGATATAGACGTACGCACTAGAACGCATCAAAATTTCACACAAATCGCACGAAAACTTATTTTTTGGCGAATATTTTTGTGCTTAGGACCACGATATGCGTGACTGCTTTTTCTTACCAAACTGCATGTCACGCGATTCGTGTACTGTGCCTAAGAGGGTTAACTAACGAACATATATGAAGACTTTCATTACACGAGAAAGGGAGGGGTGGGAGGATGAGAGTTTGGCACTAACCTGTGCACGATGAAGAGAGGAGCGGCGATCTCATCCATTGGCGTGATTCCTCACCATATGTACTACATCATCACAGTATTCGGGAATCGGCTAAAACTTTAACTTATTACCTTATACCATTACTGACTCTTCTAAGTTCTCCAAAGAATACGAAAGATACATTTACACTCAACATACGAAGAAAACTGACTTACGATGTTAAAAATTTTTTGTAATAGGCATAAAGGAACTTTCATCATAACGAAGCCAAATCAATTAGGAATTCGAACAATTTTATTTCCATGCTGGTTTCATGTGCCTATGTGACTGATGACACGATGTCAATAACATGAATTTCACGTTTCACTAATGACTGTCATCAACAATCTTACTTCAGATAAATCTCAATCCACTACTGCATACTTCAAAAGGGGAGCACTATTAACACTGACATATGAATCTCTAGATCAAAATACAAAGAAAGACATTCGTGATTTTTAATCACTACTAAATTTTACGCTGTTATACATTTTCGTTAATAATGGCTGGTTCATTAGTAATAAAAGTTAATCATTTTCACACCAATACTCGACTTATTATTATCAATATCAGAATCATGTTCACATTATGAATATCAACTAAGACTAAACTTAAATGTAACATTTAACAGCTAAATTATGAACTGTATGAACTATATATTAATACCTAAGCTTAAAATTACACTTACAATACTAGCTTATACTAACCTAGCCTATACTATAATTAACATTATGGCACTACATGTATATTATCTTTGACCATATGTTTTTTTTTTTTTATATACAGTATATAGCTGTAAAAGAGTTTTGGCTGGATCTTCCTCTTATCTATAACATAATCTTCAGAAATCATTTGAGCTTCCCTGCTGATCCTGGTGTAGTCATTTCTTGCCTGTTTGTTATCTCTCATAAGCTTGTTCACTGCTGTGTCCTCTATATCTATTCTATAGTATGTCTCTTTTTTTTCTTTGGCTTTTGCACACTGATTATTAAACCATTCATTTAACCTCTTCACTTTCTCCTTCTGGTGGGGAATGTGCATTAAGACTCCTGCTTTATAAATTTCACCAGGTTTTAAGTACTGTCTAAATCTGCTTCTGTTAGGTCTTGTTCCCAATTAACTTCTTTCAGGTATTTCCGTAGTTCTTTGTTGTTTTCCCTTTCAGAGTTCAATAGGTTCTTATAATTTTCCTTTTAATTATGTCATATGCTATAGTAAAATTATATTCTAGTAATACATGGTCACTCTTTCTAAGTGGAAACCTAAAAATTGTTTTCAGTAATAACCTTTTGCCTTGTGAATACCAAATCCAATAAGGATGGCTCATCTATTCCTCTCTTCCTAGCACTGGATGTTACATGCTGATATAGAAAAAAATTTTGAGTTAATTCTAAAAGCTTATTATTACAGTGGTTATCAGCAGTCCTAGTATCATACTCACCCAGTTTACAGTGCTATTAAAATCTCCATTAATATATTTCTTTTAGATTTATCCTCTGTATTTTGCAATAATGTCCTGATACTTTTTAACCCGCCACATCCTGACCGATTTTCCACCAGACTCCCCCCAATCCCGACCAATTTTGGAAAAAAAATTTTTTGGCTCAAACCTCCCCTATTGGTAAGAAACATTGAAAATTGATAGAGAAATTGCTCACCTGAGGTTAAAAATACTCCATACAGCTAGCAGTACTCCTTACCGCTTACTGGGTTTTCTATCAGGCTGGCTCCAAAGAAAATGAGTTCTATGGGAGAGTAACTATTCCACACCACTCATAAATGGTATTTATTGATTTATTTGGTATGAATTTATATGTAGTACAAGAGCATATTGGTTTTCACACAGTAATATAGGCAATATGAGCATTGTTTCACTCACTAACACATCAACATATCTGACCCCTTTTTTGGCGACATTACCTGATCATCATTTCTGACTTTTCTTCCTCTAATGCTACGTAAACTTTGTCCTCCACATTGTCATCGATTGGGGAATCACTCTGGCCCTGAATGTCTTTATTGGCAATGTCACTAACAACAAGTGAATTACCGAGACAATGGTGTGCGGGGGGGGGGAGGAGGTCATGTGGGGTAAGGCATTGTCCTTGCCTGGTATCTTGTAGTGGAAGGTGTCTCATGTAGATGCACCAAAATTCATGCACGAAAATTGAAAATTGTGAAAATTATGAACCTTGCAATTGTGCGACGTACTGCTACGTCGCTGGGACTAGCTGTGACAACACGTTGCGATGTACTCATATGTCGACGGGACGCCTTGGGTTAATATATTCTCTACCAACCTCCTGCATTTGTCCATTTCCCAGGTCCTTGTTTGAAGAGGCATATAATTATATAGTTACTATAATTGTATCTCCTTCATTGGTTTTTATTTCTTCTGCTGTTAATTCTACTGCTTCTGGTAAATTACATAAATCTGCTTTGTTTGCAATTCTTTACTTGTTAATATCATCACTCCTCCCTCTTGCTTGATTTCTCTGTCTTACTTCCATATATTATGATTTTCTATATTTAATGTATCATTTGTTTTATTAGTATTTAACTTCGTTTTCGTCAGACAGAATACCTGAAGTTTCTTGTTTTGTATTGTATGTTTTAATACATTAATTTGGAAACTAAACCATCTACATCTGAAAACAATATTTACATTTTACTATTGTTATGTCCTCACCCCACACTCCCACAGGCTCTAACAGCAGTAGTACAGTATAGGAAGGACGTTGCCCAGTGAGTTGTTCTTCCTATGGTCAGCCTTAGGTGTGCAGTACACAAGATCAGCTGAGTCGAAAATAAACACTGGCTCCTTAGAGTTCACTGTCTTTATTTTCCATTTAATTCCACTTAATGATTTCCAATTTCTCTTCACACTTCTCAAAAGCACTGGAGCTATACACACTTTACTGATTGCAATTACACTTAATGCTTAACAACACCTCACTGTCAGTACACTTAATGCTTGCCAATGTTTATTACACAAGTACCGATAATAATATTCACTGACAGTAATTACACTTAATGCTTGACACTTCACTGTTTTCTCAAGTTCCAATGATATACAAACTTCAATAACTCTTCACTGTTTGCCACTGTTTTTACAAGTACCGAAAGTATACAATCTTCACTGACACTGCACTACTCAAAACTGACTGCACTTCACACAAACTGACCTGAAACCCGACTAAACTCGTAATAATCTCTACCATATCTTATATAAAGGCAACTCTGACTCGTACCAGTACCGGAACTACTGTACACGAAATGCCAAGAAACTTCTTGAGCACCTAACTGGCAAATCTCGCTTCTTAACACTACCCCATCCCTAGTTCTTTGTCGTCCCGACAAAAGTACACAGTATATATGGACACAAACCTTAATCTTAGTGGAATATTTAACTATACACAAAATAATCCTTCAACTTATCAGGTCTTCTCTTCCGCTTCTGACAATGTCCTTGCTCCTCCACACAGTCCACTCCTCCAGGAAGGTCTTGGTCCTCTTCTTGGTTCGCTTCTTCTCTTGGGAAACTGTCGCCATCCTCTTCCACTTCAGCTCCTTGGTCCTTCTCAACATACTCAGCTGCAGGTAAGCATAATTCCTTGGAGACGTCCCAGCTGTACTGTCCTGGCCCATGGTACTGCCACAGACAGTTCGTGTGTACCACCTTTGGTCGAGACTTCCTGCCTCCCCGAATCTGATACGTTACATCTGATAGGCGGTCCAACACAGTTTAAGGCCCGTCCCATAGGCCTTGCAGCTTCGGTGATTGTCCCTTCTTTCGTTGAGGATTGTATAACCAAACTTGGTCACCATCTTTGAAGCTCAACTCACTTGCCTTGGCATCATACTTGCACTTCATCTACTCCTGAAAACTTAAGGGCTCCTCACACTTGATGATGTACCTTGGCCAGCCTTTCCTGAAGGTGTTTCACATAGCCGGTTGTGTCTATTGGCAGCTCTTCACAAGGTGGTCTTCCCATCAACAAGTCAACTGGTAAGCATAACTCGTGGCCCAACATCAGTTTTGCAGGAGTGTAGCCGGTAGACTCATGAGATGCAGAATGATATACCATCAGCAACACAGGTAATTTCTGGTCCCATTCTGTTTGTCCATCAATGCAGTACTTGGTCAGTTCTTGTCCCAGGGTCCAGTTGAATTTCTCCACCATCCCATCTGACTGTGGCCTTAGTGGGGTCGTCCTGGTCTACTTGATCCCCAATAACTTGCAGCACCCACGGAACACAGCAGACTCGAAGTTTCTACCCTAGTCTGAATGTAGCTCTTGTGGCATCCCAAAATGACAGAAAAACTGATCAACCAACACCTGAGCAACAGTCACAGCCTCTTGATCGGGGATGGCATAGGCTTCTGGCCACTTTGCGAAGTAGTCCATGGCAACACATATATACTGGTTTCCTCTCTCAGTGAGTGGCAAAGGTCCAGCAATGTCTAACGCAACCCTTTCCATCGGTGCACCCACTTGGTACAGCTGGAGAGGGGCACAACCACGTTTCTTGGGTCCCTTCTTGGTACAGCACACATCACAGACCCAACACCACTCTTCAACATCCTGACACATGCCAATCCAGTAGAACCTCTGTCGCAGCTGGCTTAAAGTTTTCTTCACTCCCAGGTGCCCACTAGCGATCTGGTTATGAGACTCATCTATGATCTTGGACCTCATTTTCTTCAGAACCACCAGTTGCCAATATTTGTTGAGGCCATCGGCTGTCTCCCACTGATGCTCTAGTACCGTTTTTCAAGCAAAGAAGGTCCTCCTGACTCCAGTAGCTCTTGGTCGCAGAGCTTAACCTGGAAACATCTTCCCAAGATGGTCGCACTGTACTCTGCTGGAGCCACTCTAGCACTGGTTGTAAATCTGCATCCTCCTTCTCCATCCTCTTTAGGTCTTCATCTGATGCTGGCCCTGTCATTGCAGTACTGCTGCATTTCTTACTATGATCTTTTTACTACACTGCTGACGACTCAGGCTGTCAGCATTGTCATGCACCCACCCAGGATGGTGTTGCACCTCATAATTGTGCTGGTGTAGCTTCCCAAGCCAGCGTGCCAGTTGTCCTTCTGGTTTCTTCAGCGTTTTCAGCCACTTGAGTGCAGCATGGTCCGTCCTGATGATGAAGTTTGACCCGTACAGGTAGGGATAGAAGAAGTCAAGGCTCTTCATCACTGCCAAGCGTTCCTTACGGGTTACACAGTAGTTCCACTCCGGTGGGCTGAGCTGCTTGCTGTAATATGCAACCACATACTCCTGTCATCCTTCTTCTGTGACAGGACTCCGCCATACCATGGTCATTAGCATCACAGTCCAAGATAAATGGCTGATTCTGGTCTGAGTATGGCAATATTGGAGAGCTTGCCATTGCATGCTTGAGTTCGTTGAAGTCTTTCTGAGTCCCTGCTGCCCATGCAAACTTCTGCCTTTTTCCCAACAGCTTGTGAAGAGGTGCAGCTATTGTTGTAAGGTCTTTGACAAAACGCTGATAGTACGTGCACAAGCCCAGGAAACCCCATAGCTCTCTCACACAAGTTGGAACTGGCCAGTTTTCCACAGCTGTCACCTTTTCTGGGTCAGCACGGACGCCACTTTCACCTACAATGTGTCCCAGGTACTTTACTTCCTTCTGAAATGAGTAGCATTTCTTGGGGTTCAGCTTGAGGTGCGCTGCGTGGATCCTGTTCAACACCTCCGACAATCTCTCCAGTTCCTGATCGAAAGTCCGTCCAAACACAATTATATTGCCCAGATAGATCGGAGCCATCTGTCAGTGCAGGCCTTCAAGTAAACGGTCCATGAGGCGTTCAAAAGTAGCCGGGGTATTGCATAGGTCAAATGGTATCACTTGAAACTGCTATAAACCCCGCCCATATGAAAAGGCTGTCTTCTCTTTGTCCTTCTTTGCAACCTTGACCTGGTGGTAACCTGGCTTCATGTCTACGGTTGAGAACCAATTAGCACCTGACAGAGCATCTAGGGTGTCATCAGTTCTTGGCAAGGGGTATGCATCTTTCACTGTCACCTCATTCAGGGCTCAATAGTCTACATAGCACCTTACTGAGCCATCCTTTTTTCTCACCAGAACCACTGCTGATGCCCAAGGACTACTGGACTTTTCTATTACTCCTTGACTATGGAGATTCTCCATTACCTTCTCCATTTCTTGCCGTTAGGCTGGTGCCATCCTCCGTGGAGGCTATTTAATTGGGCGGTGATCCCCGGTGTCTATACTATGCCCCACCAGATCAGTGCACCCCAGGTCAAGGTCTCCTGTGGAAAAGACATCAGCATATTCCGTCAGCAGCTGCCTCAACTTCAGCACTTGTGAACTATCCAGACATTGGCAACTCCTTGAGAAGACGTCTTCTAGGTGGTCTGGCACGTACCTGTCTTCCTTGACTATGCTTCTTTTACAGGCCTTCCTCCGATGCCACTCAGGGTCCACAGCCTGGCACAGTCCCACAATTTCTCCCTCATTGATCTTCTGTGGTTCACGGGAGAAATTGGCCACCACAACCGGCACTTCACCTGCACCCGTTTCCACCAGCGTTCTCCCCACCATCACCCCGGCCTTCTTTTTGCACCATACATCAGGCTCCACTGCCCCTACACAGCTGTCAAAAGAGCCATCACTTTACACTGGAGCAACAGTTCTGATTTGGGGGGTATCACTGTAGTATGGAGTGCCCTCACCTCGCCACCTGAATTGGTATGTTTCACTGCTGTGACAGGAGCCGACCTTCCCTGAACCTTCAGCTTCATGGAGCAGAAGTCCAGCTCACATCCCATGGACATAAGGTAGTCCAAACCCAGAAGGCAAGGATCCTCCATGTCGGCCAGGTAGACTGGTAGAGTAGCCTCTTGCCCTGCCACTTCAATCCGGACATCCAGGGGTCCCCTCAGTTCCACACAGTGCCCAGCTATGCCACACAATTGTTCTGATGACTCAGGCAGATACTGATGACATAACACATCAGGCCTCACAAAAGTCTGCTCCGAGGCCGAATCAATCACCAGGGAACATTTCTGTCTGTCTATCTTTCCGTCTATTTGCACACTATCGATTGCCGTCCTCTTGCATTTTCTCGGTGGTGGGGCTAGCCTACTTGGGAAGAGCTGGCTGGTGGATGCCCCTTCACACAGACTCCACTAGTTTCCTGTTTCTTTCTGGTCTTCTGCAACCTTCTTCTTATCATCCTGTTTCTTCTTCGGACACTCTGAACTGAAGTGTCCCACCTCACTATATGTCCAACATGCTTTTGTTACAGGTGAAGATTTCCTTACACTGCTCTGTTCTAGCTCCCTCTTCCATTTGTGACAATCTTCATTCTTGTGTCCCGACTTCCTGCTGAACCGCAGCCTCCTCTGGTCTTCTGTTCCCTCTTCCACTTGTAGCAGTCCTCTTTTCTGTGTCCTGGCTTTTCACAGTACCAGGAACTTCCCTGAAATTTTTCCTTTTCACATACTGGCCTCTTTCTTGCCTTGAATCCTCCACTATGGCCTGTCTGAAAGATGGATGTACTGGACCTGACATAAGACTCAAATTCTAGAGCCCTGGCTAGTGCTTCTTGCATGCTTCTTGGTTGTGCCTGCTTCACTTGCACTTTCAACTCTGCACTGTCAAGAGCATCGATGAACTGATGCCTCAGTAGAATAGCCAACAGGTTAGGTGCTGCTCCAGGGTAAGCCTTGTTTGCCATACGCTCTAGGTCATGAGCAAGCTGCTGTAGGGATTCTCCTCGAACCTGTACACGGCCCAGGAATCTTGCTCTGTACACCTGAGTCTGGGACATGGCTCCATATCTGCGCCCCAGCACTTCTACAAGGGACTGATAACTGTTCCTCTCCATGACTGACATCTGGCCCAGAATTTCCATTCCAGCACCATTAAGGCTAGTAGCAAGCTGCATTGCTCTCTGTCTATCATCTCAACCACTCTGATCCGCAAGTAACTCACAGTAAGCTTCCCAAGATACTCTACCATCAGATTCTTGAGGCTTCTTTTTAACTGGACCCCCATTATATCCATGCACTTCAGTGGTTTGGGGCCTAAAAACTGGGGCATCATAAGTAAGGCCAGGACTTAAATCTCCTACATGGTGATTATTCAACCCTGCACTGCTACCTTTAGATGTTTGGGATCCATCAAGATTCACCATATGCTGTCCATTCCTTTCATATGCTCCTGTACACTAATCTGAGGCTCAGCAGTGCAATACTTATCTACAGCCTCAATTTTCTCACTAATTATCTTAACATGCTCAACTACATACTTCAACTGGTTATCTACATGCTGTCTGCACTCCATCTCTATATCCTCACTAATAGTCTTCAGCTGGTCATTTACATGTTGTTTGCACTCAGTCACATTTTTGCTTTCCTCATACATCTGCTGCCGTAGCTCAACATAAACCTCCTCCTTCAATTGTTCCTGTTCTTCCTTCATTCCCCTCATGAAAGCATCTAGCTGTCCTTGCATCCTCGGTTGTAGTTCCCTCTGTTACTCCTGTAATGCCTCCTAAAGCTGTTCGTGTTCTTTCTGTTCTTCACTTAGTGTCCATAATTGTTCTTGGAGTTGTTTCTTCCCTTCATTCTGTGCCTGTATTAGCTTCACGATAGTTGCCAGGGAAATTTCCTCTTCCTGCCCAGCTCGAGATCATATCTTCCCACCTTCTGCTTCCATGTCGAAGGTTAGACTCACTGCAGCCCTAAATAATCCCACACTCCTGACACCAGTGTTATGTTCTCACCTCACACTGCCACAGGCTCCAACAGCAGTAGTACAGTATGGGAAGGACGTTGCCCAGTGAGTTGTTCTTCCTATTGTCAGTTTGGTGGAGGTGGTGGCTCAATCGATAGAGAGGTTGCCTGCAGTCCTAACGGACCCAGGTTCAAATTCCGGCTGGGGGAGGGAACAGTTTAAGGATTTGAATTTCATTAAATCAGGCTTTACTGATCTACCAGAAGACCCGCCGACGTGTCGCAAAAATACCCCCGCTAATACCAATACACCAGTCCTGTTTGAGACAGCCCTAGCATGTACTCAATATGGACGGTGGGTGTTAGCGCCGAAGCGGTGACATGTAGAGGTATATGATATGTAGGAGGACTGCTGGGCCTTGATAGCAGTCTGTGAAGCCTATGTCCAGAGTCGGACACATTAAAAAAAAAAAAAAAAAAAAAAAAGGACAAGATCAGCTGAGGCGAAAATAAACACTGGCTCCTTAGAGTTCGCTGTCCTTATTTTCCAAGTATTTCCACTTAATGATTTCCAACTTTCCTTCACTGTTCTCAAAAGCACTGGAGCAATACACACTTTACTGATTGCAATTACACTTAATGCTTAACAACACTTTACTGTTAGTACACTTAATGCTTGACAATACTTATTACACAAGTACCAATAATAGTATTCACTGACAGTAATTACACTTAATGCTTGACACTTCACTGTTTTCTCAAGTTCCAGTGATATACAAACTTCAACAACTCGTCACTGTTTGCCACTGTTTTTACAAGAACCGAAAGTACAGTATACAAACGTCACTGACACTGCACTACACCAAACTGACTGCACTTCACACAAACTGACCTGAAACTCGACTAAACTCTTACTAATCTCTACCATATCTTATATAAGCTTGCATTATTCGAGAAACGTCTACATTATACGAGAACAACAGTTGCCAACTCGAATATCAAAACATGTAAAGAGTTTTCTTACATTACATAACACTCAAAATCATTTACAATATGAACTTAAATTACATAATTCAACAAGCAATCACTTAAATAAAACAATACAGAGAAAAGGAGCACAAAAATTAATGCATAACTTACGAAATAACTACGCTTACAAGCAGCAGGCTAACTGGCAACTCTGCCTCGTACCAGTACCGGAACTACTGTACACGAAACGCAAAGACACTTCTCGAGCACCAAATTGGCAAATCTCACTTCTTAACACTATTTTTATAATTTCTCCCTGTTTGGTGTAGTATTTGTCATTTAATTGACTCTTTTGTTTATGTAACACTTCCTCATTTGTAGTCCTACTACCTTGAGGGGAAAATGTCTTTCTTCTTCTTCAGCCCTCTCATTATTTTCCCTTCTCGCTTCTGTAAGTTTTTCTGTTAATATTTCCTTAACTTCTTTGTTTAAGGATCTCATTATCCATATGTTCTTCATTTTTTCCCCTTCATGTTGTTTTTTGGCATTTCTTATTACATCTTCCATTATAGCTGAGCTTTGAAATGTTACTTTCATTGGCTGGTGTTTTCCACATTCATATTTTCCTACCATGTGAAGTCCCTCATTATCATTTTCTGATGGTCCCTCTGTTACTTTATTTAAAATTTTCATGATAATGCTCATTTCAGTTTTGTTTCGTTACTTTATTCTTCTTCTTTCTTGTCTACTGTTATTATAGATTTGTTCATGTCAACTGTCTCCTTTTGTAATTTTAGATTTTTCCATATTACCTCCTTAATTTCCTGCCTGATGTTCACATTTTCAAACCTTACCGGATCAGTGTTTTGTCTGCCCGTTATTTCATCCTTTTTCTTTAAAATCTGAGCATAAGTTGTTTTCACCTCATTCTTTACTGTGCAAACTGTATCAACCGATTCTTCACACATCTTGTTCTTTTCTAATAATTATGTTATTTGCTTGTTTTATTACTTCATCATTTTTCTTTTTTGCTTTACATCCGCTGATTGACCACTTCAGTACTCATATCTCTCATTTTGCTTTTCAAATCACTTACATCTGTTAACATTCCACGTATTTCAAGATCATTTTTGTTCACCTCTATCGTCAGTTGTTCATTTTATTTCAGTTCATTGTTTTTCCCAACTCATATTGTAGTTCCCTTTTAATCTCTAAAAATTCTTACTCTAACTTCTTAACTCCTTCTGCTAACATTTAAATTCTTCTACATCCACAAGTTACAGTATAAGGGATCCTTTTTACTTTTCTCTCTCTTTCCTATTTTGAGTATGCCAATGTTTCAGAGTCCCGCTTATTTGAGTTTTTTTGCTGTCTCAACACTAGTCAGACAGCTGCTTGTTACCACTATCACTAGTTGCTGGTTTGCCAGTTATTTGATTACTTTATTTCCGACTTTTTTTTTTTCTTTCATCAAAGAGTCACTTGCAGAGTTTATTTTACTTTATTCACTCATTTTGCAATACGGACAAGAACTTGACCAATATTGTAAAATACTTAGCTAGGCGGTAGTTTGTCGACTGTTGTCTCAGGACGCCCGTCCGTCCTGTGTGACTGCTCAGCCTTGTGTGTGTGTGTGTGTGTGTGTGTGTCAATAAGTAGATAGGTTGGTAGGTGGGTATCTACTGTAGGTAGGTAGGTGCTATCAGTATCAGTAATGTGGATAATGTAGAGAATCTTTGATCACTGCTGATGTAAAATGTAGATAATAGTCATTAGGTTGAGATTGTAGTTGCAGATTGGCAAGGCACCTACATCACCAGGATAGATTAATGATGGCTGCTACCTATGTAAAGAGTCGTGAGGCATTGGATAGCGTGGAGATTGTGTATTTATGGGTTCTATCTTTCTAGCATTCAGGTAGGTCTTTCTCCGTCTCACTCCCCCTCTGTCTATCCTTTATCGTAAATAGTGAGGAGGAGACACTCTGGGGTTAAGCGGTTTTACACAGCTATATCGTTCACTGCCTATCCGTGCACTTATTTAAGTGACGTGACACACAAATTTCAGAGTGATAGCTAATCTCCTACTGGCTACCAGCCTCCGACTTTATCTACTGTTTCCTATTCTCCCCAGTCATCTCACCTACCTTTCAGACTCCTGATCACCCTTCTTTTGGGACTTTGGCGAAAGCTTTGCCATTGCACTTGACATCTCATAGGCTTTCGATCGAGTCTGGCATAAATCTTTAATTTCCAAACTACCCTCTTACGGTTTCTATTCTTCTATCTGTGCCTTCATCTCTACCTTCCTTTCTAGTTGTACTATAGCTGATGTAGTAGACGGCCACCGTTATTCTCCTAGATCTATCAGTAGTGGTGTTCCTCATGGCTCTGTTCTATCATCAACTCTTTTCCTTTTATTCATCAACTAGCAGGGGTACCCAGCATTGCCCGGGTCAAAAAAGGTGAACACTCCAATCCTTTAAGTTCTAGTCCAATCTTTCTTTCTACTCCAGAAAGACCATGTACTGCCTATGCTTTTGACGGGGGACTACAAGAGGTCCAGGAACTTTCTGTTTCAGCTTTCGCTGACTAACGCACAGTACTTGTGTGCACTTGTTTATTATTACTGGTGTCATCAAATGACCTCAGACTAGTGACCTCAAATCCCCTCGGAGGTCAACCCCACATAGCCTATGTTCGAACTAGAGGTCATGTGAGTCTCCATGCCAAAAATTGAGCTGCTGGGTCCAGTCATTCAAGCGTGTATTACCAGTGACCTCAAATGACCTCCAACTGATGGACTCCAATGACCTCGCAGGTCAACCTCACATACCCTATGTCCGACCTGGAGGTCATTTGAGTCTCCTTGCCCAAAATTGGGATGCTGTGTCCAGGCATTCAAGCGTGTATTACTGGTAACCTGAAATTACCTCCAACCAGTGACCTCAAAGGACCTCGGAGGCCAATCTCACATAGCCTATGTCCAAACTGGAGGTCATATGAGTCTTCATGCCAAAAATTGGGCTACAGTACAGTGGTACCCAGCGTTACCCGAGTCAAAAATGAAAACACTACCAGTGACCTCAAATGACCCAGATCTGAATTTTGAACCCCCCAAAACCATCCTTGGGTCACCCTGACTCCGAATATATATGGGTCTGGGGGTCTCTGGTCCTTGGTTTGGGCGTGACTAAAGGACAAACAAACATACATAAATACAGTGTGGCTCTTTGACATATTTATATAGATGACTTTCCAGGCTGTATATCTAACCCTATCCATTCATATGCTGATGATTCCACTCTTCACCTTTCCATTTGCTTCCCGCAGCGTTCATCTCAGCAGTCACATCAACAAACAAGGGATGGGGCTATGGGACACCTAATGTCTGACTTGACTCGTATCTCTGACTGGAGTATAAGTAATCTTGTTTTCAATGCATCAAAAACTCAGTTCTTACACCTATTGACCCGTCAAGATCTTCCCCAGGAGTACCCACTTGTGTTTGATATTATCCAGCTCAATCCTGCATCATTTTTAACATACTTGGGGTTTCTTTCTCTCGGGTTTTATCTTGAAAAGATCATAATTATTACTTCTCTCGTAAAATCTGCATCCAAGAGATTAGATGTGCTAAGCCGGCTCCATACTTTCTTTACCCCTGCACAGTTATTGACTTTATACACGGGTTCCATTCGCCACTGTGTAGAGTACAACTTTCATGTGTGGGGAGGCTCCCCAAATACGTCTCTTCTCAATAGGGTGGAGTCAAAGGCCTTTCGTCTCATTAACTCTCCTCTTCTTATTGGCTTCCTTGAACCTCTGTCTCTTTGTCGCACTGTAGCATCTTTATCCTTTTTCTTTTGCTACTTCAATGGTCACTGCTCCTCTGAATTATCTGCTTTCACCCCTCCACCACTATGATGAGTGTGTAGCACCCATCTAGCAACAAACTTTCATCCCTTTTCTGTCAAGCTCTCTAATGCAAGAGCTAACCATTACTCCCAGTCCTTCATTTATGCAACAGGTCAACTCTGGAACTGTCTCCCTATGTCTGTATTTCCTACTTCCAATGATCTCCAGTCTTTCACAGTGTCCAGGCATCTCGAAATGTACAGGTCTTGAATTTGGCTGCCTGTTGTATTATTTTTTTGTTTCCTTGGAAGGAATGGTTTGTGGGCTCCTGGCCTTTGGTTTCTTTTTCCTTGAATAAAAAAAAAAAAAATGTGACTCCTTCACCTGACTTGTGGGTAGGGTATATATTACTGCCTGGTGTCCGGCTACCTGACGTGTGTGTGTGTGTGTGTGTGTGTGTGTGTGTGTGTGTAGCATGCTTCCATCACGTGGCTAACTAGTTTCCGTGAGTTACATTCAGTGTTTGACATGCATTATATGTCTGACATTCTTGGTAGTGTGGGCCAGGAGATGTTTGTGTTCTCTTCCTGATGCACCAGACATATCCACTTGCTTATTACATATTTTGCTAGTGTTACATACTGTGCTATGATGATATTAATGCCTATAACAATTACATAGTGTGCTATGACTGCATTAATGCCTATATATCGCTGAGTCAGCCAAACTGTTGTATCTACGACCTATCTTTGTATTACAATCTACCCAGTATACAGGAATATGTTACAAGGCTAAGTATCTACTTGTTAACCCATTGGTGCCCGGAGCCCAATATAATAGATAGAGCTAGGCGTTTTCAAAATTTAATAAAGAAAGGAACCCCGCGGTAGGACCTATGAGCTTCCCGACTATGAGCCGATAGGCGAAGGGCGGTACACTTAGTACCCGTCCAGCAAAATCCCTCTCACAGGAACTCTGGCCACTGATGGGTTAAACACTTAAGTTAAATACTAATGTAAATGCGTGGTATTCATCATAATATTGTAAAACTGACTGTAGTAATATTGTACATGCAGTATAAGAGAGATATGTATCTGTATACAGTATAGTTATAAAACAGCAATACAATGGCAATACAATGACTAGTCTACAGTAGTCAGACATATCAAGAATCGGCCTTCTTTGATGTACTTGCTATCTATTTATATTAAGCATGCTGCTAATAATATGGTTACATATTACAAATGGATACATGTATACTTGCCGCACTGTTGCACAGTTTATGTTAAAATTAAAACCATACTATTGTATATGTAGCCCCACATTTTGGCTATTATATATATATATATATATATATATATATATATATATATATATATATATATATATATATATATATATATATATATATATATATATATATATATATATATATATATATATATATATATATATATATATATATATATATATATAGTTGGTCTCACTTGTAATCCATAGCTTTTGACTATTATTTCCAAGTTTTCAATCCTAGCTTGCACTTTGCGCACAGCCACTAGTACTATTGGGAACATGCTGGAGAAAATTATAAGGATGTCAGAAGCCGGTCTATGAACATAATATGGATTGAATATAATCTTACCATATTCCTTCCAAGGTTGCATTGTTCTGATGTTCAGTTGCATGGTTTCAAACTTAGGTGAAGTTAACTAAATATGTGTGCTCATATTTATATTCATCTTAGGTAATGGTTGGAAGAACTTATGTGTGTAGTTTAGAATAGCATAGTGGTTTCTAGTGGGTGAGATGGACGGTGAAAGGTTTGTACTGAACGGTAATCCGGTGAAATGTAAAAACCAAATGTTGATGTATGGATTGGAGGTATCTGGGCAAGTTATGAAAACTGATTTATTTTGAGTGAAACAGAAGAAAAAATGTGAATGTCCAATGCTTTGATGATGAATGAGTTTATCTGGAGCAGATGTGAAGTAGCAGTGATGATGGATGTTGTGATTCTTTATGATGGTCATTTCACAAGGGACTGTCCCAGGTGGCTTAAACGTGAAGATACAAGCAGGATAAAGGTGAAATGCACACAATGATGTACGACATTTATGTTCAATTATTGTTTCACAAGCGAAGGTAAGAATGTCCTGTATATTGGAGACCATGATGACTTCTGTTTTGATGTTTATGGTGATTAATGAGTCATCTTTTTCTAGAAGGAATAGGGAATACTTGATAGACCGTGGAGAAAAAAATCGTCTGTTGTAAATGGGACATTAACTACTACTGACGTTGGTGCGACTGTTCCTTCAAAGTATGGATAATAAAACATCAGATTCCTTTTCTCAGACAAAGGCTTCAAAAGGTACTTATTTACGCCCAACTCGTTATTTGACGTAGATTGTGAATGGGAAGTAAAACGATGGTGATTGTACCTTTCCCAGCATTTAGCAATGCCTTCCATGAAAGCTTGATAATGCGCTCTGGCAGTGTTTAACAGAAGGATTAGGTCAATATGTTCCATGACCACAGAGATGTGTTGGAAAAGTATCACATTGCCTTCCAGTGCATTTACTTTCCCCACAATTTCTTGAGTTGATTTCTCTGTCTTTCGTAGGTTCTTTACAATCGTCATCATTTCTCTGTTATTGGTATCAGCTTGCTTATGATGAAATGAGAGAATTTGTGCAGTCATGTCAAAGTTTGTTATTTATTTCTTCAAGATTAATTTCTGCAGCCAATCCAGAAATGTTACAGTCAAGTCGCCTAAGACGCGGGTAATTGGTTCTGGAACAATCCCGCGCCATAGAAAACAGTGCCATACAAATAACTAAACTTACGGGAAAAATGGAATTTAGTTCTGGACGTTTGCCCAAAGTCCCCCTTCTCATCCCACTTTTCCCCATTTGTCCCCACTTTGCACAGCTACACAATCAAACAATCAGTTAATGCATGTATTACATGTAACAACAGGCACAAAAAATGGGAGGGTGATCAGCCTTGTGTCTGCTTGGGCATAATACAGTCGTTAGTAAAACCGGTATTTACTGGTTAGTGACGAGACAGTTATGGACTGGTTAGCTAAAATGAAGTATAATGCCTCCCATCATCATCATCATCACGTACTGTATACTGTATGAAAATGATTATTAATGTGTTAAATGTGAGTTTTGTTGACACTTGAGCATAAAAACTTCATCAAATAAACCTCTTCAATCAGTGCTGGACCAGGCAGCCTCTGCCATCTTTAATGTTTTGGTCAGTCAGCTGATCTGACTAAAACATTAAAGATGGCAGAGGCTACCTGGTCCAGCACTGATTGAAGAAGTTTATTTGATGAAGTTTGTATGATCAAGTGTCAACAACACTCATATTTATCACATTAATAATCATTCTTATATAAGTGATGATGATGATGGGAGGCATTGTACATCGTCTTCGCTCAGAGATAGGTGCTTCATTACTAACTCTTCATAGCGGTACTACGAACAAACCTATAAACTAGTCACAATACCCAAGGAATCTTTAATGTTTCATTACTAAACACAATGAATTTGGTGAAGTTTAACCTCCTCATAAGAGAGAAAAAAGTCCACAGTTGGAGCACTTGTAGGATGGAACTGAAGTGGTTGCCATCTTCTTTGTTCACAAACAGGGGAAACCGCCGGGGAAATTTGCCCGGTCGTTTCAAACCTTGTCGTGCCAACGCGCCATGGGTATTTTATGCACGTGGTTCGTTTTATTTTGTTTTGGCACTTTCCCGTGTCATAGAAAACCGTGGCATGGAAGTCCGTGCCATAGGCAACTTGACTGTACCTGGATTTGCTCCGCCTAGATCGAACAAACCACATTTGTCACCTGCGTTTGTGATGTTGTTTCTTTCTTTGATTGTATCAGTCCAACGTGATGGGATGTCCTGGATCACGGCGAGCATAATGGTCTTAGCCTGTTCTAGCTTGCAGTATATCAACCTAATGATTTCAGCCACTTCTTGTGTTGGATGACCATATGAGAATGAGCCTCTAAATACTCTCTCTAGAGTTCTAAGTGGTCTTGCTATATTCTGCAACATGACTGGTAGGTTGTACAGTATATCCAAACTAATTTCACTGTGTTTTGCACTATACAGTAGCTGTAGAGGCAGTTGGTGCGATGATGCAACCTTGTCTTACTACATGTTGATGGTGTAAGTGAGGAACTCCTCTTGCTATCAGCACAAGCAGTAGAATCCACTGAATAATTCCTATCGAGAAAATAACTTTATTAAATAGCTAATCCAATGATGTTAGCAAGTCATGCTAGGGATGATAATGCTGATGTAGAACCTTTCAGTTAATTTGAATTTAATCTGGCTCTTGAAGAAAAACGATCTGCTCAAAATAGTTCAACGTATTACCTATAAAAGATCTCTTAATCGATTCCTATGTCATGTAAATGCCATGTTATGGTAACTGCTGTATTAGTTGCACCTATGTTTGTAGGTCTGATATGCGATCGTAATTTATTCTGGTGTGTATTAATTTCTTCCAGTTTATTTCCATCGTATTTACAGATGTTTTTGTTGTATCAGGTATTTTTATAATTGCAAGCTAAATTTCTTGAGACCCTTTTTAAATGATCAGTATGAAATTGCTTCTTTTCGTCACTTGATAGTGACTTAACTAATACATTATTGGCTGTTCTCTTAATTTCCCTGTATGGACCTTCAAATTTTGGTGTCAGTTTATTGTATTCAGTATGAATGATGTCATAGTATCACCTGTGTTGATACTTGATTCTTTGCGTTCTTAATAAAATGATTCCGTCATTTCTTCCTTGGACATTGTTTATTGTTTCATTAACAGTGTGTGTATGTCTTGGAATTCACGTAAACAGAGTTTAGGATAATCTTCGTAACTGTATATAGGCATTTGTTCGCCTTCTAATATCTCGTATGGGAGATTTTGTCTGTCCCATAAATAATAAATGAGGTGTGTCTCCTTTAGACTTGTTAATTTCACAGTTAATTAATGCTTCAACTCTGGGGATCCCAATCATCCCAGTTTGCATAATTCTCATTAAGACTGTGACGTAGTACATTTGGCACTTTTTTATTGTCCCCCAACCAATCCATTTTAAGCTGGATGACAGGCTAAAACATTAACCTTTTTTATGTTGTATTGGTTACATATTTCTTGTAAGATTTTACAGTTAAATTCTCCTCCATTATCACTTATTAGCACCATTGGTGTGGTGAACCTTAAGATAACATTATCTATGGTTACCCGCGCGACTGTTTCTGCCACCTTATCCTTAATTGGGGCCAAAATTGCATATCGTGAGGAATGATCAGTAGCAACAAAAAGAGATTATGATTATTAGATAAAGGTAGCTTAAGTAAGTCAACCGTGACAACATCCCGCGGTTGGTTAAAGTGTAACCTTTGTGTTTTGCAAATTATTCACATCTGTCAGTGTCTTATGAATGTCATTGCATAATGATGGCCAATAATATGACATCTAGGCCTGCCTGACTGTCCTATCTTTTCCAGGATGACCTGCATGTGGACTATCGTGTATTATCCTTAAATTGTGAGGAATTATTTTATCAGGAATGACTAACTGCCTTATAATTTCTTCTATGATTTGGTTGTCCTGGATTTACCCTGTAAAAGGTATTGTTTACTACTGTGAATTGTTTAAGTGGTACAGGTAACTTGGGTAATG
The DNA here is from genome assembly GCF_032717465.1 of Coenobita brevimanus. Classification (NCBI taxonomy): domain Eukaryota; kingdom Metazoa; phylum Arthropoda; class Malacostraca; order Decapoda; family Coenobitidae; genus Coenobita; species Coenobita brevimanus. Next base: position 23,118,169 of record NC_136983.1, read on the forward strand.
ATATATCATCACCTGATTCTAAATGGTATATAACTTTAGACCAGATGGGGTCCTCTCTCTTTGCCTGAGAGATTTCTTCATTGTTGGAAATGTTTCCCTTAGACTAAATACAGTTACATTGGATGTTGTTGGATTTCGGGATAACATGTCTGCTGTCATATTTAATTTACCTTTTATATAATGAATATTTACATAGAAATTATGGACTGTACATTTCCATCTTGCTTTCCTCCTGGTGATGAGATTTTCCTGAAACATGCCCATGAGAGGATTATAATCAGTATAGAGGTAAGTTTCCTATCCATATACAAGCTCACAAAAGTATTGTAGTGCAAATATCACTGCTAGAGCCTCTAGGTTTGTAGTAACAATAATTTTTCTCTGCTTATTTTGTTTGTTTACTTTCAAATGCAATTACGAGTAGTTGGTATTTTCAGCGTTTATCTTCTTGCATTGGTACAGCTCTTAAGGCTCTACGTGAGGCATCTGTGCAGATTAGGAATGGTTCATTAAAGTTTGGATATGATAAGCAAGGTGCACATGTAAATTTATCTTTTAAATCAATAATTGTTATCTTTTGTTCGTCTCTCCACTGAAATATAGCTTGTTTTTTTTTTTTTTTTTTTTTTCAGCACGTGGTATAATGGCTCTGCTGTATTAGAAAATCCTTGTATAAAAACTTAGTACTGTCCTGCTGCGCCTAGAAACTGTCATAGTTTATCCACATTTGTGGGTTCAGGGAAATCTCTTACTACTTTTATTTCATCTGAGGTGTGGATACCTTCTTCATCCAACTTATCGCCAAGGAATTTAATTTCTTTAACCCCCACACACCGGACAATTTTTAATGCAGTCATCACCTCACTATGGGCAATTTCTCAGAAACCGCTGAAAATTGCTAGTTCTCTAACCTTTAATATCTCGGAAAGTCTAGCACTTCGGGAAAAGAATTAACTACCATTTACTCAGCAACTCTTTCTCTTGCGAAAGAAAGTATCCCCAGGTCTTAGGTCCTTGCTCTCAATATGATAACTTACTCCACTACTAGATAAACTAGACACTGTTGCATCCAAGACACGTCTTATGGCACTATCACTGAACCCACTTCTAGTATCATTGGAAAGAGGTTTGGCAGGGGTGGATGATGCAATTGGCTACAGGTGGCCAAGACAGAATCAGACGAAGAGGAACCCAAAGAAAGCATTGTACATCTGGCAAAGGCAAGGGACAGACTGACTCTCGCAGTTGTGGTATAGAGAGACTCCCTTCCTACCCTTTGGTTGTGAGATTAAATAGTGGCTAGCTCAAACAGTGGCTGGAAGACACTTGCGTGTATGGCTGCTAACCGATGGCCCCATGGAAACCACACTGTGACGTGTATAGACGTTGCTCGGCAATGAGAGTTAAAGCGATATTTACTTATAGACAGCTTAATTGATACTCCAGCATTGGCTAACTCGTTTAGGAGTTGGTCTAATTTCTGTAAATGCTTGTCTATTGTTTTTGTTGGAATTATAATGCCATCAAGAGAAACAAAAATGCCATCACCTAGCATTCCTGATAACACACTATTCATAATCGCTGGAAGGTGTCTGAAGCCATACGAAGCCCCATAGGCATTCTGCGGTACTGAAAATTACCACTATTTGTTGAAAATCCTATATATTTGTGTGATTCCTCATCTGATTCTATCTGGTAATAACCATTGAGTAAATCGATTGTTTAAAATGCTTGGTTTTCTGGTCCAATGTATTATAAGAAATCACTTAACAATGGCATGGGAAAACAATCATAAATAGTTTGCTCCTTTAGTTTTCAATAATAATTGACTGCCTGCATTTCAATGTTTATTTAGGTACAAAGAAAAGTGGTGCATTCCATGGGGACACCCAAGTTTCACTGATGCCCGAACTTAGCCTTTCATCCACATTATTTATCCAATACACGCTGCGAGTGTGCAACTCTATATGCTGACACATAGATAGGTTGTGTGTCAGGTTTTACATTAACTGTGTGCTGTACTGAATTTGTACAACCTAATTTTTCAACAGGTAATGCAACGCAACTGTCTGTAGGTGTTTCTGTAGGAAATCCATCAGGTCATTCTCTATATTAAAATGTTCCGAGTGAATAGGATGTTCTTTGCACTCTCTGTCTGTCAGTTTACTTTTGCTTGATGTTCCGGATTTGTTACTTCACGTATAGGAGCAAGACAAGTCTCTAAATTACATATACAAGTTCCTTTATTGATTTGCACATCTCCATTCATCAGGTTAACTAGGAGAATATTTGTTTCCCCGTTTTCCTCTAACATAGAGTACATTCTATTGATACACATTTCACTCTGCAAGTTTCTTCTAATACAGTAACACTGCAGTTCTTGAACATATTCTATTCGTGAGTTTCATAAATGATCTTGGTGGTAAAGTCCTGTCATAGTTGTTAATAGATGAGTGGGTGGTTGTTTGACCTGGGGCCTTGGGTGGGAGATGTGCCCTTGGCTGGGAGAGTCTGGGTGTAGTGTGAGAGAGTTGGTCTGATTTCTCATTTTCTCTGAGACAGTGTATGTCATACTGCCTGTTTCTTCTTTTGTGTTTAACCCCTAATGTACCATGACTGACGATCATCAGTTCGCAAGTTTGCCACGTAGAGTCCTATGACATAACTGCAGGTGTCAAAAACTACTGAGCACTAAGCTAGTCCATTTTATGACATACATGGTTCCTACCCAATCAGAACTAGGGGATGAGATGGTGGGACGGAAGATCCCGCCCCCTCACCAGGTCTATGGGAGGGACCCCCCCCCTCACCAGGTCTGTGGGAGAGACCCCCCCCCCCAGCCACTTCTCCACCTCCCTCCGGCTGATTGGATACAGCCTGCTCTGTCCCTTCCCATCCAAACTACACACCAATACCACATCTACATCGTATGGGGGGGGGTGTCTCATGCTGCTCACCCCCTCCTCCCGAGCCCCCCTCTCTCCTCCACTTCTCTCCATCCCCCCTTTATATCGAATGATGCTATGATCTCTGTGTGTGTTTCCTCCTGCCATAATACCCCCACACCACCTCCCCCACATTGGAGGTGTGTCTCATCCCCTCCTCACTGCAACCCGAGGCCTCCCACCCCACCTTCACCTTCTTCCCGCCTTATCCTTTGTCCAGTATATGATGCAGTAATTTCCCTGCAAGGATCAGCTTGTGTCTGTTTACTTTCATTTTTTTTTTTTTATCTCATGCTGACTTTTGCACCTAGTTTCATCAATAAAAACATATTTTACATTGTTTTCATTGATTTTTGGTAAGGTTCTCTCGGGAAAATTAGGTTTTTGCTGTTTTTTCTCTACCGCCAGGGGGGAATTTTTTAATTCTTGACAGGCAGTTTTGCAGTAACCATTAGGCCTAGAGCATTTTCAAGTGTGTAAATTCAATCTCTTCAAATCTGTATGAAAAAATTTAACTTTGTGAAAGTTGAAAAATTGACCAGAATTGCAGGAGTGGACCATAGCTTCACAAAAATGCAGTCTTTAGGGGTTAATCGCTCCTGTTACTTTGGATTTTCGACAAATCTTGGATGTAGTATCTGGAAAGGAAATGTCTTATATGAAGTCATCTTCAAATTGTATACCGTTAAAATGTGGCATCAGTAAAATATTTTCTTCTCTCATCGTACATAAGCCAAGAAGCATATTTGCTTTAACTGATAACATCTGTGTAGAATATAGTGGTGATTGTTTTGGTAGTCTTTGTAAATTTGATGTCTAATTCAATCATAACTTTAACAGGTATTTGTTTACAATCTACAGTGCATAAATCTAAGTTTGGTTTCTCCATAAATGCTATCTTTTTTCTATTTCTAAAAATTTGCTCTAATTCAGCTTGTGTGATTACATTGACTGGTGAGACTGTAACCAACAGTAATGAAACATTTTCATCACAAAAAGAGGAAACCAGAATGCTTTCATTTCCATCTATGTTTACTAACTTTACTCCTGGTTTGTTTGATTATTTACTTTATGTATTGTTGTCTTTTGTGGTGATGTAATCTTCCCCTAAATTGTAGGAAGCTATTAATTTTTCTACCATTTTACACTCTGCGGTCCAAAGACCGACAGTTTTGTGTTTCCTGTACCGCAGTAGGGTTAAAACCCTTTTCATTTGTCTCTGTCTTCTTTAATTGTGATGTAACATTCAGGGCTCGTGTGGTGTGGATTTGCACGGTAGAAACATAGTCAGTCTTTCGAATTTGACCTATGAAGTGATTTATCATATTTTGGTCTTTCTGTGACACAGTGCCTTCTCGGGCTATGCCAAAATTTCTGAGCCTGCCTGTTGTTAGGTGTGTGTGCGAGACCGTAAGTTCTGTTGACAGTCTGTTTGTCTGTATTCTGAACGAGACTTTCTTTAGTCTTTACTTGGACTAGATTTATTAATCACTGCAACAGTCTCTGCAACTCTCATACCTGTTTTATTGCTTTGTGCCATATCAGTCACGCCAGCCTTATTGCACTGTAATTCTAGTTCATACACATAATCTGGACTATAAGATTGTTTTTTGTGAATTTTAGAGTAGGTGGTGGCGACCATCACCTACTCACTTGATGTAGTGCTGCCTACTTCTTCCTTAGCCCTTAACATTCTTTTTCTGTGCCTGCCTTCCGCTCTTCCTATTTCTCCCATCTTTCCTGTCACCTCTTATTGCTTTTCTTTCCTTTACAGGTGGCTTTACATTGAGTGACATGCCAAATGGTTTCCTGTAAGCCAAGAAACCATTTACAGTGCTGGGTGGTAAACATATAACCAAACAATACGTGCTCCTTAAGTGTCAACAAGTGGGTTGGTAAAGGGTTAGTGCCCCTCCCCCTAAAACAAATAACTCAAAGTCAAATGGCCACCCCTTACGGGATTATGGCGTCTGGCAATAGATAAATAGATAGACAACACACCTAGTGTAGCTATATATTAAATTATGTCAGCAACATGTATTGGTGACATATTACTATTATCTCCAACCCATTCTGAATTTTCTGTGCTAGCTAACAGAGTTCTTGTAATGATGGACACATCAGCTGTTATATCACCCACATCTGAAGTGGAATTTGTTTGTTTTAGTAGGTCAATAATTTTATGTAATTCTGGGCTATACCAAATAAAGACTTTCTTCCTCCAGAGATTTTTTTCAGAAATTCTTTCTTAAACTCACATATTTTAGCTTGCAAAAGCTTGTCTGACTTAAATTAAATTGCCAGCTAGGGAACATTCCTGATTTATTCCTGCTGAAAAAAGTCTATATTTTCCTTCTCATCTGTAATGTTTCTATCTATCTATCTATCTATTGCCAGACGCCTCAATCCCGTTTGGGGTGGCCACAAACAAATCGCCTCCAAGTCGCCCTGTCCCCCGCCATTTCACTCCCCTGCTCCCAACTCACACCCCCCTCTCTCATATACCTCTCCACCCCATCCCTCCATCTCATCCTCGGCCTCCCCCTCCCTCTTCCCCCCTCCTCTTCACTCACATACACTCTCTTCGTCAGTCTTTCACCCTCCATCCTCTCCACATGGCCAAACCACCTCAGTGTGTTCCTCATAACGCTTCCTATCACATCCACATCAACACCACAACGCTCCTTTATATCCTCATTCGTCAGCCTGTCCCTCCATGTGACTCCACAGGCTCCTCTTAAATAACTCATTTCCACTGCTCTCACTCTTGACTTGTGTCCTTCCAACAACGTCCAAGCTTCACTTCCGTACGTTAGAGTTGGTATCACAATACTGTCATGTAGTAACTTTTTCACTTCCATGCTCACTTCCCTGTTTCTTATCACTGCTTTCAAAGAACCAGCAACCTTTCTTCCCTGCTGTACCCTTTCAAGCACTTCACCCTCCAAACCTCCATCCTTACTCATCACACTACCCAAGTACTTAAATGTACTCACATTTTCCAATTCCTCACCATCCAACCTCGCTGTACATTCACTGACTTCACCTCTCTCAAAGACCATCACTTTACTCTTCCCTACATTCACCTTTAGATTCCGTTTCTTACACACTCTCTCAAACTCATCCACCAAGCCTTGCAGCTCCCCTTCGTCTTCATTCAACAACACAGTATCATCTGCAAACAACAGTACAGGGAGTTTCCAAACACTATCCTCTCTCACCATGGCCACTCCAACATCCACTACCCTACCTTGTACCTCTTTTATTACCCCATCCATGTACAGATTGAACAACCATGGAGACATGACACATCCCTGTTTCAACCCAACCTTCAAAGGGAAAAATTCACTTAGTTCACCATCCACACGCACTGCAGCCTTAGCACCATCGTACATACTTTTCACAGCATTCAACAACTTCCCATCTACTCCATATATTCTTAACACTTTCCACAATCCTTGTCTATCCACCCTGTCATATGCTTTCTCCAAATCCATGAAAGCCGCATACAACTTCTTTCCCTTCTCTAGAAACTTTTCCACTAAAGATCTGAGAATGAATATCTGATCTACACAACCTCTTCCCTTCCTAAAGCCTCCCTGTTCTTCTCCAACTAATTTCTCTGTTCTTTCTCTAACTCTGTCAATAAGTATCCTACCATACACTTTTCCTATCATACTAAGAAGACAAATGCCCCTATGATTACCACACACTTCTTTTTCCCCTTTTCTTTTGTACAAGGGAATAATTATACCTGACTTCCAATCCTCCGGGACTCTACCTTCCTCCCAGGCCAATCTGCACATCTTCCACATCCATTCTACTACTATCTCTCCCCCATGCTTCAGCATTTCACCACACACTCCATCAATTCCTGGGGCTTTCCCTGATTTAACTTTCTTCATTGCTTCCACAACTTCTATCCTACTGATTTCTTCCTGTCTTCTCACCTCCCTCCTTCTCCCAGCCATTCCCCAGCCACTTATACTCGCATTATTCCATCCTCTACGTTCAACAATTCCTTAAAGTGTTCTCTCCATCTGCTCACTTTTTCTCCCTTCTCCACTAGTAATCTACCATTATTATCTTTCACTCCCCTGCTAACTTCACTTCCACCCTGTCTTACTCTTTTCACCTCTCTCCAGAACATTTTCTTACAGAAATCGTGAAATGTTGTTCACATTCGTCTAACACTGTCTGTATATCTTCTCCATACCTATCATTACCTGAAGATTTTTTTAGACTTATGTCCTCATGATAAAATACACTGGCACCGACTTTGTGTAGTGTTGTTGTGAGGAACGTATTGCACTGGAACTTGCATTATTTGTCTTGCTGTGTGTGTGTGTGTTTTTTTTTTTTGTGTACTGAAATTTCCATGCAGTTGTAATATGAAAGTAATACATGTTTCCTGACCTGTCTTCTCTCATGTTTAGGTTGTTTGATTTTACGTGATTATAATAAGTATGGATGAAAGTTCTAGTATTCTCACTGTCTGTGTCTGGCAGCTCTGACCACCCATCATCATTATTTACTTACTCATCATTATTTACTTGTGAGTAATTGTCATCTATATTTTCTTGTTCTGCCCGTATTTCTTGAGGGTCAGTTGTTTCCTGGGTTTGGTGTTCTGCGTCTACTTGTATTTCTACGTATGCAGGGTTCTTTGTTTCTTTGGTTTTCTGCTGCTACTTGTGTAGAGCTATTAGGTAATACTAATGTGGATTCCCTTCGCAATAAGCATGGTGTTTTTTTTTTTAACAATGATATATATATATATATATATATATATATATATATATATATATATATATATAGTCAGAAGGAGATCGGGGAGAGTAGGAGAGAGAGTAGGAGGTTGGCAGAGATTAGCTGTCGCTCTGACAATCACTGGTTCACGTCATTGTCCGCCACACAGGTGCAGGGGTAGGCAGTGAACGATATAACTGAGTCACAAAAAAACCCTAACCCCAGAGTGTCTCTCCCTCACGTTCACTTACGATATAAAATAGAGGGAGGAATGAAAGATAAATACCAACATGTTGTACTAACAATAACATATATATATATATATATATATATAATCATCATCATCAGCCGTTTCAGTATCCACTGCAGTACCGGCCTATCCCGACCGAAGTCGGGACGATACAGCCAATGTATCTCTACCAAGTGGCTCAGGCTGTCTGGTAGAGATTGTATGTAGGGTGAGAAGTGCTTGTAAGTGTAATTGTAGTGTTTGAGTGGCTTTGGATGTGTAGTCTGTGAACCAAGTGTAATCGGCCCACGCAAGCCGACTGGGTGCAAGCATACTTTACAGTAAGCGACACTGATTCAACCACAGCACCCCTTGTGTCCGCCAATGCAGTACGTGGCCGGGTGAATACTCCCAAAGTTTATTACCCTGGCGGGGCGCGAACCCTGGCCCACCCGTGTACGAAACGCACACTCTACCACTGTACCACAGAGGCTCCATATATATATATATATATATATATATATATATATATATATATAATATTATTGTTAGTACAACATGTTGGTATTTATCTTTCATTCCTCCCTCTATTTTATATCGTAAGTGAACGTGAGGGAGAGACACTCTGGGGTTAGGTTTTTTTTTGTTACTCAGTTATATCGTTCACTGCCTACCCCTGCACTTGTGTGGCGGACAGAGTGACGTGAACCAGTTATTGTCAGAGCGACAGCTAATCTCTGCCAACCTCCTACTCTCTCTCCTACTCTCCCCGATCTCCTGACTCCTACACCTGATTTCCAAGTATATATTACTGCCTGGTGTCCGGCTGGCTGATGTGTGTGTGTGTGTGTGTGTGTGTGTGTGTGTGTGTGTGTGTGTGTGTGTGTGTGTGTGTGTGTGTGTGTGTGTGTGTGTGTGTGTGTGTGTGTGTGTGTGTGTGTGTGTGTGTGTGTAGCATGCTTCCATCACGTGGCTAACTAGCTTCCGTGAGTTACATCCTGTGTTTGACTTACATCATGTGTTTGACAATCTTGGTAGTCTGGGCCAAGGGATGTGTGTGTTTCTCTTCCTGATGCGTCAGACATATCCACCTGCTTATTGCATATTGCGCTAGAATTACATATTGTGCTATGAATATTTTCATGCCTGTAACTATCACATATTGTACTATGACTATATTAATGCCTATACATGTGTGTGTGTGTGTGTGTGTGTGTGTGTGTGTGTGTGTGTGTGTGTGTGTGTGTGTTTACCTAGTTGAAATGTACAGGAAATGAGCTACGCTTGTGGGGTCCCATCTCTGTTTCTCGATAAGTCAAATTTTGCGCTGAACTCGTTTAATTTTTTAGATTGGCTGGTCTCTTTGTTGAGGCTATTCCACAGGTCTGTGCATCTATATGGAAAACTATATTGTTTCATATCCTTCAAGCAATTTGGCTTTTTTAGTTTCATTCCCTGTCTTCTTGTTAATCTCCCATCCCATACAAACAGATCTTCTCTGTCAAACTTCCATCCTGGCCCTGAACATTGCAATCATGTCGCCCCTTTCTCTCCTGTCTTCTAAAGAAGGCAGATCTTTTTCCCAGCCTTTCCTGCATGACAGATCTGCCAGGCTAGGGACCATCTTGGTTGCTGTTCTTTGAATTCTCTCAATCTTGTTTATATCTTCCCTTTTATGTGGGGACCACACTACTGCTTCATATTCCAACCTGGGGAGGATCATGGCCACTATAAATTTTTTCATCATCTCCTCATCCATGTAATGAATTTTTTTTAACGCAAGGAAGAAGGAACCAAAGGCCAGGAGCCCGCCAACCGTTCCTTCCAAGAAAAAAGCAAAAATAATACAAAACAGAGCCTAATTCAAGATCCGTTCCTTTCGAGATGTCTCGACACACTGCCTTTGAAAGACTGTAGATCATAGGAAGTACAAAATACAGACAGAGTGAAACAGTTCCAGAACTGACCTGTTGCATAAATGAAGGGCTGGGAGTAACGGATAACTCTTGCATTAGAGAGTTGGACAGAAAACGGATGAGAGTTTGTTGCTAGTCGGGTGCTATGTACCCGTCGTAGAGGTGGAGGGATGCAAGCAGACAGTTCACAGGAGCAGTGACCATTGAAGTAGCGATAGAAAAAAGAGAAAGATGCAACAGTGAGGTGAAGAGACAGAGGTTGAACGGAGCCAGTAAGAGAAGGAGAGTTGATGAGACGAAAAGTCATTGACTTCACCGTATTGAGAAAAGCTGTGTGGAGGGAGCCTCCCCAGACATGAAAGTTGTACTCTACACATGGGGGAATAAAACCCATGTATCAAGTCAATAACTGTGCATGGGTAAAGAAGGTACGGAGTCGGCATAGCACACCTAATCACTTGAAAGCAGATTTTACAAGAGATGTAATATGATCTTTCCAAGATAAGTCCTGAGTGAATGAAGCCCCAAACATGTTCAAGGGTGATGCAGGATTGAGCTGGATATTATTAAACATTAGTGGGTACTCCTGTGGAAGGTTTTGTCGGGTTGGTGGGTGTAAAACCTGAGTCTTTGATCCATTAAAAACAACAAGATTACTTTTACCCCAGTCAGAGATATGAGCCAAGCCAGTCATTAGGTGTGCCATAGCCTCATCCCTTGTCTGATGAAGTATAACTGCTGAACTGCTAGGATGGACATTGCGGGAACCGAATGGAAAGGTGAAGGGTGGAATCATCAGCATACGAGTGGATAGGGTTAGAATGGAAAGGTGAAGTGTGGAATCATCAGCGTACGAGTGGATAGGGTTAGATGTACAGCTTAGAAGGTCATTGATGTATTAAAGGAATACAGTTGGTGATAGGACAGACTCTTGAGGAACACCACTGTTGATAGATCTAGGAGAAGAATGAAATGCTACTCTTATGTTAGTCAAGAGATTATATGTCCCTCTATCTTGTTAATATGTTTTTCAGGTGACAAATTATCCTGGAGAGCACTCCCGAATCCTTCTCTTTTCTCGCCTTTGTGATTGGTTCATTACGGACCAAATAATTCAGTGATGGTCTCTTGGTACTTTTACCTAATTCCTATATTATAATTTTTTTGGGGGGATTGGATTTCACTCCCTACATGCCGCTCCAATCACGAATCCTATCCTGGTCCTCCTGCAGCATTATACCGTCATCTTCAACTTCTACCCTCCTCATGATCTTTGCATCATTAGCAAACAGACATGCATAACTGTTCATTCCATCAACCACATCGTTTACGTAAATAAAGAACAGTACAGGCGTTAGCACCAAGACCTGTGGGACTCCACTTTTTACTTCCCTCCATCCAGACGTCCTGTCTTTTATTACTGTCCTCATTTGTCTGTCTCTCAAGAAGTCTCTCATCCACTCTAAGAAGTTCCTCTATAGTCCTCCTGTATGTTCCAGTTTCCACATTAGTCATTTGTGGGGTACTTTGTCAAAGGCATTCTCCAAATCTAAATACAAACAATGGACCCAACTCTCTCTCTCCTGCAGCACATCTATCGCCCTTGAGTAGAAGCTCAACAAGCTGGAAACACACAACCTTGCACTTCTGAATCCAAACTGACTTTCTTGCCAAAATGTCCATCTACCCCAGATATTTTATCCATTTGCTTTCAGGATTCTTTCGCACATTTTCGCAACCATGCTGGTCAGGGAAACTGGTCTGTAATTCAGGGGTACCTCCTTGTTCCCTCCCTTATAAATTGGTACCACATTGGCCTTCTTCCATTCTCGAGGAACTTTCCCTTCTTCCAGAGAAAACACAATTTAACCATGAATCTTATTCGCCATTTGTTCCTGCATTCTTTTAGTTCCCGATTAGAGATCCCGTCTGGTCCTGGGGCCTTCCTCACATGCTGAGTTTCCAGTAATTTGTATATATCTTGCACTTCAACCTTTACATCTTTTAACACTACATTTCTAGTCACTCCCTCCTCCTCCAAAAAATCACTTTCTCTTGTGAAGACTGATTGGAAGCATTTGTTCATTATTTCAGCTTGTAAAACCGCATTTTTATAGACATTTCCATCTACTTTCAGCTTATTGATTCCTTGCTTTTGTTTCAATTTGCCATTAAAACACATGTAAAACAATTTACGTTCTTCCTTACATTTGTCAACTATGCCTTTTTCGAAGTTTCTTCTCTTCCCCTCTACTTATTCTTGTATATTCATTTCTAGTTCTTTTGTATTCCCCCTTTGTTCTGTCATTATTTCTCTTTCTCCATTTGTTCCATGCCTTATCCCTTTCTTTTTTTGCTATCATACATCTTTTGTTGAACCAGTCATTTCCCCAGTTTTCTTTCCCACTAACTTTTGCCATATACTTTTCCACACCTGAATTATAGAAGTCTAGACAGATATCCCATTTCTTCTTTATCTCTCTTATTTCCCAGAATTCTCCTCAGTCCGCTTCTTCGAACAATGTTCTCAATCCTGTGATGTTTGTTTTCCCAAAGCTGTATCTTCCATGCCTGTATAACTTTTCTATTGTGTCCCCATTTCCATCTATAATTTGGAACTCTATCACTACATGATCAATTTTTTCTATGGGACACAGATATTTCAGAGATTCAGTTGCATCAGGTCCTTTGGTTAGAATTAAATCTGGTTTTGCTGGTGTGTCGTCCGCCTTAAATCTTGTCCCTTCTTTAGCCCTGTGGGTCATTACGTTACACATTGTTATATTTAATTGTATACTGTCCCACGAATCTTCACTTCTTCCTGAGTCCCACTCTTCCCAGTTTAACTCATTCCAATTGAAGTCCCCCATCAGGATTATGTTGTTACTTTTCTCGGTCACTTTCTGTGGGTATCTAACCATGTCCGACAACATCTGATATTCCTCCTCATTCCATGCCCTTGTCTTGGGATGTCTCTCTTGCCTTTTCCACTTGTTTCTATTACCCTGTTTATCACTTCAGCCATACCTTCTCCCAGTTCCACGCTGTCATCACTCCTCATCCCGTTTTTTTTTTTCTCTCTTTTATCTCTTCTCCATAGTTTGTATTTCCCATTTCCATTTCGGTATTCTCTCTTAGCTTGGTTTCTATGAAGCACATAATGTCTGGCTCATTTACCCTCAAGAAATCGTTTATTTCTAGCCTTGCTTAGATTAGGCCATCTACTGTACATAAGCATATGCCACTTTCAGTCTTTTTGCATTGTTTTATATTCTGTCCTTCTCCCTTCCTCTTTCCTTCGGTACCACTTCCTCAATTTCTGATCCATATATCTCCAATAGAACTCTGTCTTCTCTTCCTCTGTTCTGTTTTTTTTTTTTTTTTCTACTCTTCCTTAATAACTTCCTTTTTTTTTTTTTTTTTTTTTTTTTTTTAGCGTCTCATCCTCATTTGCATCTTTCCATATTCAGATATTTTTCAATCCTTCCTTATCTGCTGTTTTTCCAAGTTTTGTTTATTATTTCACTTACTGTGACCTGAGACCGAAAATTTACTTTCAGTGGCCTTCCCCCTGCCTCCGCATATTTCCCCAGCCTAAACACTTCGTCGATCTCCTGTTGGGCTTCGTCCTTTCCTACCATAACTCTTTCCTTCGCCCATCTCAATTCTTCCCTTTCCCTTTCTGACCTCACTGACATCGGAATTTCTGTCAAACCTGAGATAATCACGCAATTTTTCTTGTCTGTTGCAGCTCTGGCAAGTGATTCTTAATTTTTTAGTACCTTCACCACTTCCTTTTCCACATTTTCCTGGTTTTCCTTTTTCTGTGGTTCTAGAATCTTAAGACTTACTTTATTTCCCGTTGATTTTTTTCCCACTCCTTATGGTGTTCTTGGATTTCCCTGATATATTCCTCATGCATCTTAGTTTTAGATTCATATTCGTTAAACATACATTTCATCTTGTCCCTTTCCTCATCCAGCCTCTTCTTTTCCTATTTAAGCTGTTTTATTTCACTTGCGGCTGTTTCATTACCCGCTTTTAATGCAGACACATTTCTGTCCTGGTCAACACTGCGTAAGCAGACGCTCTTTAACCTATTTCTCAGCTCTTTTATCTCCCTCTCCTGTTCCGAGGTTCGTTCTTGTAATTCGCTAATTATTGTCCATACTTGTTTTAATTCCTGGGCATTCTTCTCAGCCATTTCCTCCACGTTTGTTACTCTTGTGTGGTTCAGTTTGATACTTCCGTTTCCTTGGTCATCACTGGAGAACCCCGCGAGCTCACCATCAGTGAATGTAAACAATGAACTGCTTCTCTCGTCCATGGTGCAATCGTACAAAATTGAAAACTGTCACTGTGTTTTACGCGTATTTGACATACCTCCGGCTTATTTACGCTCAGATGAGACGGGACCACCACTCACGTATTCAATTCACATATTCACAATAGACATGCTTCCTTTTCGCCGCCGATTTTGCATTATCTTCCCACGATCTGCATGGAGCTCCGCCTCTGACGATGTCGTGTGTGTGTGTGTGTGTGTGTTCTTACCTGATTGTATTTAACTGGAATGAGTCACGCTCGTACTATCCCGTGTATTAAACCATTTTTATCATACATATCTTAAATTTATTAATTGTTTTGGCACACACTATTTCATTCGGTAGTGCATTCCACTGATCAATTGCCTTATTTGGGAAACTGAATATCTTTACGTCGTCATCACCTCCCTTTTTATGTAGTTTTTTGCACTGTCCTCTTCCTGGTGCTTCCCGATAGCTTATACACTGATTTATGTCTATTTTCTCTCTCTCTGAGGTACATTTATATAGCGAAATCGTGTATCCTCTTTTCCTTCCCTCTTTTAATGTTGATAGGTTCAGTTTTCTAGTCTTTCTTCATAGCGTAGATCTTTTAAGATTGGTACCTATCATGTAGCGGCCCGGTGTACTTTTCCAATTTAATCTATGTGTTTTTTTGAGATGAGGATTCCAGACTACTGATGCATACTCCAGGGTGCGTCGGATGAATTATGTTATCTTTCTCAGCATGTCTTCAGTTATGTATGTGAATGTTATTCTCATATTAGCAAGCAGTGTGTACATGTTTCGTACCTTCTCACTGATGTGGTCAGCCGGAAATAGTCTGTTACTGATTATTACTCCTAGGTCCTTCTCCTTTTCTGATATGTATAATGTTGGACTTCCTAACTCATAATCCCAGTCTGGTGTTTTTTAACTTTTACCAATCTTGATTACCATACATTTGTCCATATTGAATTCCATTTACCATTTATTGCTCCATTCATGAAGATCATTTACTTCTTCTAGCTCTCTGCAAGAATCTGTGTTAGAAATTCACCTTTGTATTTTTACATCAACAGCAAACATAATTAGATAGCTTCCACTCCAATGTTACTGCCTGTCATATATATATATATATATATATATATATATATATATATATATATATATATATATATATATATATATATATATATATATATATATATAATCTTGATTTTAAAATCACAATCAGTATTAGCAAATTTGCCGATTAATTACAAAACATCAAAAGGATCTCAGTATGTTGTCGAAACGGTCTAAAAATAGGCATATGGTACTGTAAAGCATTTATGGAGGTCAAATCCATCGCAGATACTGGGTACAACTTAGCAACCATAGATATTAATAAACTGGAAGGCAACAGAGATCTAGTCACGATGACTAAAAACCATAAACCAAGGCAACAGTGTATTGATGCAGTGTAGTTTTGGTGTCCGGACTATAGAATGAATAAATATTCGCTACATGTACGGAGAGCAGTGACAAATTACAGTAGATATATAATGTTCGGAACCTTTCATATGAAGACACTAGAAAAGCAAGACTTAATTGAGGAATTATGTGAAGTGAATAAATATTGGTGATATTAGCTAGGTATGTTTCGGATTCAATTAATTCCGTTTTAGTATGGAAATAGGTAGAAAATGGTTTAGCAATGAATTATTGGACGAATGAAAAGCTAATGAGTGATGTCCGAATAGTTGCTGCTCCTTCCACTGAGCATCAAATATAGACTAGATAGGATAAGCAGATGACAAGTAAGAGTTGGATTTAAAAAAATATATATAATTACTGATGCTAATTAATTTTTTACCTTTTCAGGCTTTACTAAAAGTCTCAAAATCTCCATTCGCACTTTCCTATAAAATTTCCAGTCCAGTTTTTCTACAGTGCTCTGTGTTCATTCTTTTTCCTGACGGTTTTGCCTTTAAAGTTTGGCGGGCTTGGGAAAGCCATCTTTGTTCTCCTTGTCGTATTCTAATAGTTTCGTCGTACTTTTGTAGGAACTGCCTATCATGGGCCAGTTTGTCTACTGCAGTTATCTTTTCGTATTTTATTCGTAGAATTATTACTCAAGTAACAAGGACTTTTTCGTGTGTTATTATAACCAAAATTCTTTCAGTATGGCAACGCCCTTTACTGTTGCTGTGTCCAATCGATTTTATTTAGCGTAAGGAAAACCTACCTTAGTAATTGTATTCAAGCCTGGGGAAAACCTTCGAATTTACCCCTTCAGTCCAGTGACGTACTTTATATTTGGTAGCACCTGATTGTTTTTATTTAGCTTGTGACAGCCCTCCAGTATAGCTAACTCGAGTTCGAAGTCTCTCGAAAGCTGGAGAAAATCACCATATGATGGCATTAACAGAATGTAAAGTACGTCTGCAGAATGAAGAGGTTAGTAAGTATGACATGGTTGGGCTGAGAACGTGGAGACGTCAGATGAAAGCGACATTTCTCATTTACTTTGAAACACAAAGTTTACAATTTATTTTGGAAAATAGTAAAATGATCTAGCTGAAGCCACATTGAATTAGGCTGATAAAAATAACACGGAAATAAAACTGAATCATTGTTTGGCATGAGGTAATAAAAGAAGTAGATAACGGAATTAATGTTTTCAAATGTTCACCGAAGGAATCGATAAGGAATAAAGATATTCCTTCATTTTTAGATCTTTAGTGGAAAACTTTCTAGGGAAGGGAAAGAGGTTGTTTGCGGCATTCAAGGATTTGGAGAATGCATATGACAGGGTGGAGAGGTAAGGATTGTGGAAGATATTAAGAAAACATGGAGTAGATGGGAAGTTGTTGAAGGCCGTGAAGAGTATGTGTGAGGGTACTAAGGATGCAGTGCGTGTGGATAGTGAACAGAGAGAATTTCTCTATTTGAAGGCTGGATTGAAACAAGGATGTGTCATGTCTCCATGGCTGTTCACACTGTATATGGATGGGGTTATAAAAGAAATAAAAGGTAGGACAATGGGTGTTGGAGTGGCTATAGTGAGAGAGGGCAGTGTTTGAAAACTCCCTGTACTGTTGTTTGCCGATGATACTGTGTTGTTAAGTGAAGACGAAGGGAAGCTACAAGGCTTAGTGGATGAGTCTTGGAGAGTGTGTAAGAAACGGAATCTAAAGGTGAATATAGGGGAGAGTAAAGTTATGGTCTTCGAGAGAAGTGAAGTCAGTGAGTGTACATCAAGGTTGGATGAGGAGGAAATGCAAAATGTGAGTGAGTTTAAGTACTTGGGTTGTGTGATGAGTAAGGATGGAAGTTTAGAGGGTGCAGTGCTTGAAAGGGTACGAAAAGGAAGAAAGGTTGCTGTTTCCTTGAAAGCAGTGATAAGAAACAGGGAAGTGAGCATGGAAGTGAAAAAGTTACTACATGACAGTACTGTGATGCCAACTCTAACGTATGGAAGTGAAGCTTGGACCTTGTTGGGGGAACAAAAGTCAAGAGTGAGAGCAGTGGAAATGAGTTATTTGAGAGTGGCATGTGAAGTCACATGGAGTCAGACTGACAAATGAGGAAGTGAAGGAGCGTTGTGGTGTGAATGTGGATGTGATAGGAAGCGTTAGAAGAAATTCACTGAGGTAGTTGGCCATGCGGAGAGGATGGAGATTGAGAGACTGACGAGGACAGTGCATGTGAGTGAGGTGGAGGGGGGTAGAAGGAGGGGGAGGCCAAGGATGAGATGGAGGGATGGAGTGGAGCGGTATGTGAGAGGAAGGGTGTGAGCTGAGAGCAGGGCAATGAAATGACGGGGGACTGGGCGACATGGAGGCGATTTATTTGTGGCCAGCCCTTACGGGATTAAGGCATCTGGCAATAGATAGATAGATAGATAGATAGAAGGGAACATGGAAGTAAAAAAAAAAAAAGAACGCGTATGGAAGCGAAACTTGGACCTTACTGGAAGGACACAAGCAAGAGCGACAGTTGTGGATATATGTTATTTGAGAGGAGCATTTGGAGTTACGTGGAGAGACTGACAGACAAGTGAGGTAAGGGAGCGTTGTGGCATCGTAAGTGTTAACAGAAATACTGTGAGATTGTTAGGTCATGTGTAGAGGATGGAAAATAAGAAAGTGAACAGAGGACTGTGTGGGTGGGATGGAGGGGGAGAGAAATAGGGGTAGTGACCGTCGGCCAGATGGAGAGACAGAGTGAAGAGATACATGAGAGACGGGGTGTGTGAGTGGACGGAGGGCGGTCATGGTTGAGGCCTGGGCGAGATGGAGGTAATTTGTTTGTTCCCTTCCCTCCGCCCCCCTCCTTCCCTTACGAAATTGATACGTCTGGCTACAGATAGACGGATAGGGAGAAAATGTTAAATGTGTAATGTATATATTAATGTTTCCAGAAATTTTAGAGCATTACTCAATTTATTTATTTACTTACATTTTGTAAATGAATGGTATCTCAGTTCATTTTCTACAGAGGCTTTTCCTAATGCTGATTAACTGTACAGTCTTTTGTACTGCAGACTTCTCTGAAGTGGACTGGAGTAGGTGCTTGGTAAGTCAGCAGACAACCACTGAAATTCTCACATGACCGTCAAAGGTGCGACACCAGATTCAAAAGCATTTAGAATCTTTCTCGACAGTGTCAGTGAGTAAGACTGACAAAATACTAACGATGTAACTAAAGATTAATGATGACGGGTATGTACAGGTAGGGCTTAGAGAGGCCAGAGTCGCATCACCTTTGTTCTGCCTGTTAGAAAGTGCTCTCTTAGACAGATTTCTGTCTTTCTGTTTGTCTTTTTTTTTTCTCTCTCTCTGTCTTTAAGCAACCAAATAATGTCACTGGTACATCCAATAACAGTTAAACACTTACTGTATCATATCATATTGCATCTTTTTTTTTTATAGACAAGAAGAATATGATTTTGTTTCAGGAGGCCTAGAGTTCGAACAGATAAATGTCAGTGTGACATCGTCTGTTGGTAGTTTGAGTAGATTTAACAACCATTAATGGGTGTGGTGACCCTCTTTTTTTATCTTTAACCCCTGTCCCCCAAAATGTCTGTGAACGCCACTGAATGGCAGCAATGAAGATTCCCACTATGTTGTGCCGTATACAGTTGCACAAACCATGTTCGATCGGGTCTAATACAGAGAAAATGAAAAAGACAAGACAGAGGAAAGAGATGGAAGTAGTGGCATTCCAGATAACTGACACCAACACCGATCGTCTGTGAAGAGCACAGCAACATAAACTTAATGACCTGGATTTGCAGGCATCAGAATAATCACTAAATAGAACTGAGGCTTATGGCCACCTTGCAGCCGATGTAAGTTATCATCCGGTTTCACTCACTCTGTGTGGAAAAGAAACTGAAAGGAATGCTTTTGCTGAACTTATTTTACATGTACCAAAAAATGTACAGAAAGGAATCTTCTGTTTTAATTTATCCTTGTTTCACCAGTTATTTGAGGATCGCCAGTCAGACCTTGCGATACCTAGAGAAATTAGTAAGAAGCGTTTGACAGCTCACATTCTGGGTCAGTGTCAGAAAGTGAAGTGACAAAATGAAGAAAAACTGCGTTACTGATCTTCGAACAAGATGAAAAAAAAAAATGCTGAAGTGGCTTCTGAACTGTGACTATGAAGATGCTCTGATTCATCAAAAAACCTGCAAAAATTATGACAACGATGTTGTTTCAGTTGGAAGGGTTTCAAATCTCCTCCATTCCCATCTGGAAGTCAGGAGATTCACTTCCCCCGTCTCTCTGGTTTTTGAGCCCTGAACCACTATTGCCCCTGTAAACTTAGCTAAACGTTTACACGCAAACTAAGTAATAAAAGCCATTAACTCAGAAATACACTTTGGGATTCTGTGTACAATAAACTCTTTTTAGATTTTTGACCTTGAGCACCAGTTGGTTACTGCTGTCTGGTAAGCATCAAAGAAACAGGCTTTCCGTGTTCTGCTTAACTGCACAAGGGTCACTTTATGACTGGTTCCTTGGACAGTTCAGAATATAGCCTATTAAATACCGCGGCCAAAGGTTCAGGAACAGAATTTTTTGGTTCCTTCTAAGGCCCTGTTCACATGAGGCGTTTTTAAACGTGACGTCTACCGCCAGGGAAACGCGGTAGTTGTACACATGGAGCATTTTCAACTGTGTCGTTTAACGCACGTTAGGCTCCGAGGCTTCCTCCGTACGGGTGTCAGTGTCAACTCCATGTGGACTGCCTGCTGGGGTCGCCATGGCAACGCTTGATCGCTCTTCTCATTGGCTAACGTTGCAGGCCACACTAGCCAATGAGGCACGATGTAGACATCGAAATGCGGCGTTTCCTGCTGCATGTGTCCATTCCCAAGCAAACACATGTACTTTGAACCGCTGAACAAACACGTGGTAGGAAGGGAAATGTCAGATCGCACGTTTGGACAAGTGCTTGAGAAAAACATGTGGTAGCGTGTGTACAGTCCAATACACTACCATTGTCTTTGATAACGCGCATTAGGAAATGCGTGTTTGAAAACGCCTCATATGAACAAGGCCTAAAGTCAATATTGGGTGAATCTCAGGACAGGATCACTCTTCCCCCTACAAAACATAAACATGTGCTGCCAAACGCCGTTATCGTGGTGGCTGCTGTTTCAGTGAAAAAAAAAAAACAAGTGTTACTGTATACAAAACACCAAGTCCTGTAAAGCTAAGCTTGTGGGGAAGGGAAGGGGTATGGTATCTGGAAGGGAGACATGATGTCAGGGGGAGGGGTTGTCAAGAGGGAACACAGGAGAAAAAGAAATATTAGGAGGGGGTTGGGGA
The DNA here is from genome assembly GCF_032717465.1 of Coenobita brevimanus. NCBI lineage: Eukaryota > Metazoa > Arthropoda > Malacostraca > Decapoda > Coenobitidae > Coenobita > Coenobita brevimanus. The sequence goes on from NC_136983.1 coordinate 23,139,142, forward strand.
TGCAGTTAACTTGATTATGCAAGGAGAGTTAATCAATGGGGATGGTGTATCATGATCAGCCTACCACACCAGTCAAGTTGACATATTTGATGACGTACAACCTGCTCTCACACATCTCATACCATTCGTCTCCGATGACATACAACCTGCTCTCACGCAACTCATACCACTCGTCTCTGAGACATCTGTTCCTGCTGCCATGATTCTGCATGAACTAAATCTGCTGCCTGAAAGCAATGAGTTCCGGAATCCAGTGAAGATTCCACAGATTACTTTGGAAGTGCCACTGTATGTTCTGGCCAACTTTGTTCGGTGGAACTGGCTTTATATTCATTGTGTAGACTAACACTCAGCCTCGATAGGTGGTATGCAGATCGAGAAGGAAATATGGAAGACTTGCCCATCCATCCACTCACCAACCCATAAACCTACTCACTTACCCATCTTCTGCCTTATCCTATGATAAACCACACATTCATTCCCAAACCACAGAGGCCATTCACTCATCCACAAAGCCCATCTAAACCATTCAGCCCACATACCCAGCCACCCACCCTGACCCCCCCCCACCCCAATCACCGCTTTCAACCACCCTATAACACACCCACTCAACCACTGCCTGCCCCACCAAACCACCCACCAACCTACTAACTTATCATCTGGCAACCGGGTTCTACCAGCAAGATGACTTGCAGGTTCACACACACACACACACACACACACACACACACACACACACACACACACACACACACACACATGAGAGAGAGAGAGAGAGAGAGAGAGAGAGAGAGAGAGAGAGAGAGAGAGGCACAGCTCCTTTTACAAAACAGATACCGGTACATGACTATCCCTCACATTCCAAACAGATGACATTGTGTTCCTCTGACTCCATTATCATATGCTTATGATCGTGTGGTCATATATGTAATTACAAGGGATGGCAAAGCCCTCGCGAGTCTCTCGTCAAGTAGTGGCATTTTCTTACATATGAGCTGTCCAACCTGGCCTGGCCCGACCCAGCCTGACAGTAACGATTTTGACCAGCTTCTCTCTCAGTAACCTCAGGGCCGAGCACTGCGTGGTTTGCACCATATCATAGCCCCATTCTTTAAGATTTGTTTTTGACAAGTTTCATCACACCCAGGTGCTGCACTTGGCGCGTGACATGCGCCAAGTGCAGCACGTCGAAAATCTTCAAAAAAGGGACACAGGCCAAACAGTTTGTCATAATGGCATGAAACTTGGTAGGCAGATAGCCATCAATACACTTTAGGCATCCTCGAGGTGTAAGGCGACATTTCAATGCTTTTGGATGTAAATGGCCTCGCTCATGCCTTGCCGACAAAGGCGTTTTACTGGTTTTTAGGCGAAAAGTAATATTATCCTGGCCCCAAACATCTTTATTTTGTCCAGACATTTCGACCTATTTACCCGTCGTCTTCAGTGGGTCATAAAAGCAAAAATAATAATCTGTAACGCAAGTCTTAAAAGAACCATTAGCATTTGAGTGCTTCATACAGTCGGATGTAAAAATAAGAACCAAACGTAATATCCAGGGGCGACTTAATTGCACAACACTGAAGGGAACAGCATGCTACAGATATTTATGGCTAATCTGTATGAACTGCCTTGAGTACCCCTAAGACCCAACATGTCTGCCTTTAACACTGCCTTATTTTTAAATTAGCTGAATTTTTCATCCCTCTTCTTTCAGTCCTGGAAACCAGTGAATATACAGTAAAAAATTCATATTGGCTCTTCAATTATTTCTCTGGACTCAGACCACTGTCGTCCTCTTACGTGTCTATCTTATGTAATCTCATTATTTATGAACGTTCCATTGAATTACACATAGATTTGTGTTGATTCAATAGATAATGCTGTGAATAAATCCGTGGGTATGAATAGAGACTGCCATTTTTGGTTTATCCCATTTGTGCCAAGTGTCTTCACATTAGGACGGAACTTGGCATTATCAAAAGTTACCAAAAAGCGGAAGCCCGGGGTAGGGACCTATGAGCTTCGCAACTATGAGACGACAGACGGAGAACAGTCCGCTTAATATCCTTCCATCACAATCCCTCAAACAGGAACCCTCTGAGCTAATGAGTTAATAAAGAAGTGTACGAGTACGAAAGAAAATAATTGTGTGGCTGTAGACTCAGTTGGTTTAATCAAGCTTGTTCTAATGATATTAGTAACGAGAAGAAAGTCTATAAAAGGTACAAAAATCAATACACTCCTGAATCTCATCTCTTTTATGACTGTCTAGAATGGTGCTTGGCTGTTTTTTCACTCTGCAAAGAATAATTTGATTCATACTATATCCTCTACATTCTCCGACACAGATTCTTCCTGCTTCTTCTGGCACCTTACCAAAAACCTTTATAACAATTCAAATTCGTCATCCTTCCCTCCTCTTTTCAGCTTCGATAGCTCGATAACTGTATCTTCAATTGAAAAATCAGGACTCTTTGCCAAGATATCCTCCTCCAGTTTCACTTTAGAGGATTCTGAGTGTGTGTGTGTGTGTGTGTGTGTGTGTGTGTGTGTGTGTGTGTGTGTGTGTGTGTGTGTGTGTGTGTGTGCTTATGCAAGGAATTGTTTCTTCCAAGAAAAACAAAAACAAGACACCAAAGAGCCAAATTCAAGGTCCGATCATTTCGAGGTGCCTGGACACACTGTGTTTGAAAGACTTGAGGTCATAACCAGTAGGAAATACAGACAGAGGAAGACATTTCCAGAGTTGACCTGTTGCTTACATGAAGGACTGAGAGTAACGATTAACTCTTGCATTAGAGACCTGGACAGAAAAGGGATGAGAGTTTGTTGCTAGACGGGTGCTACACACGCACTGTAGTTGTGGAGGGATGCAAGCAGACAGCTCAGAGGAGCAGTGACCTTTGAAGTAGCAGTAGAAAAGAGATAAAGATGCAACAGTGCAGTGAAGAGACAGAGGTTAAAGGGAGCCAGTAAGAGGAGGAGAGATAATGAGACGAAAAGCCTTTGACTCCACCTTGTTGAGATATGCTGTACGCGAGGAGCCTCCCCACACGCGAGAGTTGTATTCTCCACAGGGGCAAATAATACCCGTGCATAAAGTCAACAACAGTGCAACGATAAAGAAGGCACGGAGTCTGCATAGCACACCTAATCTCATGGAAGCAGATTTTACATGGGGTAATATGATTTCCAAATAAATCCCGCGACATGAAACCCGAAGTATGTTTAAATATGATACAGGATTGATTTGGATATTGTAAAAAAAATTAAAAGATACTCCTGCGGAAGATTTTCTCGGATTGAAAGATGTAAGAACTGAGTTTTTGATCCAGTAGAAACAAGAAGATTACATTTGACCCAATCAGTGATATGAACCAAGTCAGACAGTAGGGTGCCATGCCTTCATCCCTCGTTTGTTGAAGTAACTACTGAGATGGGTGCTGCAAGAAGTGAATGGAATGATGAAGGATAGCATCATAAGTGCATTAGGATTAGATGTGGAACTTAGAAGGTCATTGATGAATAAAAGAATGGGAGTTGGTGATAGGACAGAGCCCTGAGGAACACCACTATTGATAGCTCTAGAAGAGCTGTGGCTGTCTACAACAGCAGCTGTAGAGCGACCAGAAAGGAAGCTAGAAATGAAGATAGATAGCAGGATAGAAATGCAAGAGGACAGTTTGGAAATTAAAGATTTATGCCACACTCGATCAAAAGCCTTTAAGATGTCATATGCAATGGCAAAGCTTTCGCCAAAGTCCTGAAAGGAGGATGACCAGGAGTCTGGAAGGGAGATGAGAAGATCGCCAGTGGAACATCCCTGGCGGGACCCATACTGACAATAGGAAAGAAGTTTGTAATTGGAGAGATTTTTCTTCTTTTTTTTTTTTTAAAGTATAGACTCGAAATCTTTTGAAACTCTGGATGATAAAGCAGTCAGACAATCAGTAGAGCAAAGGGAATAGTCAGCTTTCTTTGGGACAGTCTGAATGAGAGCAACCTTCCAGCAAGAAGGAAAGGTACAATTTGATGAACAAAGGCAAAAGAGTTTACCTAGGCAATATGTAAGCACGGAAGCACAGTTCTTGAGAACAACAGGAGGGACCCCACCGGTTCCATATGCCTTGTTACTAATGAGGCCAGTGATGGCAGAAAATACATCAACTAAAGACAACTCAAGAAATTCTAATGTCAGCCATGAGGAAATCAGTGGGGGTAGGTGATGGAGGAACAGCTCCGGAATCAGCTAAGGTGGAATTGGAGGAGAAAGTCTGATAGAAGAGTTCTGCTTAATCACCTCCCTCGTCTGACTTCATGATCCATGTTAATTCATGTACTCTTTGCCATCACTGGCATCAATACTAACAAGACACATGGGCCTGTTGTCCTCAAGAACCGTGCTTCTGTGCTTACACCCTGCCTTGGTTAACATTTCGCCTTTGTCAGTTGACTTGTACCTTTCCCTCTACTTGGAAGTTTGCTCTCATTAGCCCGTCCCCAAAAAGGTAACCATTTGGAATCTGTTCTTGAAAAACATGTTTCCTCTAACTTTCTCTCTGTTGAACATCACCTCTCCTCCTCTAAACCCTACCTTCTCTTCCTTACTGAGACTCAGCTGTCTGAGGCAACTGACAGCAAACCCATTTCTGTATCCTCTCTATACCCATTTCAAAGCCAAAGGTGGATGTTTTGTATATGTACACAACGAATTATCTTCTCGTGTTCCTGAACTTAATTCTTCTGAATTCTCTACTCTCTGGCTTCGGCTCTTCTGTCATTCTCTGACTAAATACATCTGCCCTGTTTACTTATCCCTTAATTCTACTGACTACCAAAAATTCTTTGACTATCTTACTTCAATGGTGGAACACATTCTATCCATTTCTCCTTTCTCTGAAATCACCGAGATTTCAATGTTCACCAAACCTTTGGCTCTCCTTTCCTTTCACTGATCCACCTGGTGAACAAGCCTACATCTTTTCTACCCTTAATGACCTAGAGCAGCTTGTACAGCACACTACCCTTATTCCTGACCGCCTTGAAGAGAGCTCTAACATACTCGACCTCTTCCTCACAACTAATCCTTCTCCTTATGCTGTTAATCTTTCCTCTCCACTGGGCTTCTCTGATCACAACCGTATTACCTTAATCTGTCCAATCACTCCAGTACGGCCTGTGGACCCTCCAAAGAAAGGTCAACTTTGGCACTTTGGAGCTGCAGATTGGGAGGCCCTCAGGCAGTACTTCATTGAGTTACCTTGGAATGAATATTGCTTCCATGGCCGCTAGCCATCTGAGTGTTCCTTGCGCATTATGGAGGTTATTCTCTCGGGCATGGAAGCATACATTCCCCTCCCATATCCTTTGACTAATACAAGAAAGCCTTGGTTTAATCATGCTTGTTCTAATGCTGTCCGCAACAAGAAGAAGGCCCGTAAAAGATACCAGAGCCAACCCACCTCAGAATCACATCATCTTTACATTTCTGCCCAGAATCATGCTAAGTCTGTTCTTCGCTCTGCTAAAAATAATTTCATCCGTACTAAATGCTCTCAACTCTCCAACTTGAATTCCTCCTGCTCCTTCTGGCACCTTACCAAAAACCTTTCTAACAACTTTACCTCATCACCCTTCCCTCTTCTTTTCTACTCTGATGGCTCTGTAGCTATTTCTTCTACTGATAAAGCAGATCTCTTCACTCCGACTTTCTCCTCCAATTCCACCTTAAAAAATTCCGGTGCTGTTCCTCCATCACTTCCTCCCTCTGACTTCCTCATGGCTGACATTAAAATCTCTTCAGCTGATGTATTTTCTGCCATCACTGGCCTCAATACTAACAAGGCATATGAGCCTGATGGGGTCTCTCCTGTTGTCCTCAAGAACTGTTTTTCTGTGCTTACAATCTGTGTGGGTACACACTTTCGCCTTTAATTTTCAATTTGTACCTTTCCTTCTTGCTGGAAGTTTGCTCTCATTCAGCCAGTCCCAAAGAAGGGTGACCATTCCCAACCTTCTAACTATCGTCCAATTGTTTTAACATCCTATATCTCAAAAGTTTTCGAGTCTATTCTTAACAGAAAAGTTTTAAAGCATCTTTCCTATCACAACCTTCTTTCTGATTGTCGGTATAGGTTCCATCAGGGACGCTCCACTGGCGATCTTCTTGCCTGCCTTTCAAACTCCTGGTCATCCTCCTTTTGGTGAAAGCTTTGCCATCGCACTTGACATCTGAAAGGCTTTCGATCAAGTCTGGCATAAATCTTTAATGTCCAAACTGCCCTCTTACGGTTTCTATCCTTCTATCTATGCCTTCATCTACAGCTTCCTTTCTGGTCGTTCTATAACCACTTTTGTAGATGGCCATCGTTATTCTCCTAGCTCTATCAACAGTGGTGTTCTTCAGGGCTCTGTCCTATCATCTTTCTTTTATTTATCAATGATCTTCTAAGCTGTACATCTAACCCTATCCACTCGTATGCTGACGATTCCACCCTTCACCTTTCCATTCGGTTCTCACAACGTCCATCTCAGCAGTTACTTCAACAAACAAGGGCTGAGGCTATGGCACACCTAATGGCTGACTTGGTTCGTATGTCTGACTGGAGTAAAAGTAATCTTATTGTTTTAAATGCATCAAAGACTCAGTTTTTGAACCTATCAACCCGACAGAAACTTCCACAGGAGTACCCACTAATGTTTAATATCCAACTGAAGCCTGCGTCATCCTTCAACACGCTTGGGGTTTGATTCACTCGGGATTTATCTTGGAAAGATCATTTTACATCTCTTGCAAAATCAGCTTCCAAGAGATTAGGTGTGCTAAGCCAACTCCATACCTTCTTTACCGCTGAATAGTTGTTGACTTTATACACAGGTTTTATTCACCCCTCTCATATGTGGGAAGGCTCCCCACATATAGCACTTCCAAATAGGGTGGAGTCAAAGGCTTTTCATTTCATCAGCTCTCCTTCTCTTACTGGCTCCCTTCAACCTCTGTCTCTTCACTGCACTGTTGGCTCTTCATCTCTTTTCTATCACTACTTCCATGGTTACTGCTCCTGTGAACTGTCTGCTTGCATCCCTCCATCTCTACAACGGGCGCTTAGCACCCGTCTAGCAACAAACTCTCATCCCATTTCTTTCCAACTCTCTAATGCAAGAGTTAACCGTTACTCCCAGTCCTTCGTTTATGCAACAGGTCAGCTCTGGAACTGTTTCCCTCTGTCTGTATTTCCTACTTCCTATGATCTCCAGTCTTTCAAACACAGTGTGCCCAGGCATCTCGAAATGAACAGGTCTTGAATGTGGCTCGTTTTTGTGTTGTTTTTGTTTTTTTCTAGAAATTGTTTGTGGGCTCCTAGCCTTTGGTTCCTTCTTACTTGCATTAAAAAAAAAATTCCTTCCGATCATCAGTATAGGTTCTGCCAGGGACGCTCCATTGGCAGTCTTCTCACCTTCCTTTCGGACTCCTGGTCATTCTCCTTTCGGGACTTTGGCGAAAGCTTTTTAATTGCACTTGATATCTCAAAGGCTTTGGATCGAGTATGGCATAAATCTTTAAATTCCAAAATGACCTCTTACAGTTTCCATCCTCTTATCTTGGCTTTCAGCTCTAACTTCGTTTCTGGTCGGTTTATAATTGGTCTTGTAGACGGCTATCATTCGTCTTCAAAAACTATCAGTAGTGGTGTTCCTCAGAATTCTGTCCAATAGCCAAATATCTTTCTTATACTCACCAGTGATCTAAGTTACATACCTAACTCTACCCAATCATACACAGTGGACTCCACCCTTCACCCTTCCATTTCCTTAGTGCAGTGTCCATCTGAGCAGTTGCTTCAAGAAACAAGCAATGAGGCCATGGCACACCTAATGTCTAACTTGGATAATATACTGGCTGAAGTAAAAATGATCTTGTTTTTAATGCTTAAAAAACTCAGGTCATATCTCTTAAGACATGTCAAAATCTTTCCCAAAAATATCCTCTTTTGATCATAATATTATCTCTCTCACAAAATCTGCTTCCAAGGGATTTCGTGTGCTAGGCCAGTTCCGTCTTCTTAACCCCTGCACAGCTGTTGACTAAGGGTTATATTCGCCCTTGTGTAGAGTACAACTCTCATGTATGGGGAGGCTCACCATTTATACGTCTTCTAAATAAGGTGGGGCCAAAGGGTCTTCGTCTCACTAACTCTCCTCCTCTTACCGGCTCCCTTCAGCCTCTGTCTCTTCGCCGCACCGTGGCATTTTTTTTTTTTTCTATCGGGAGATGGCTGATCGAGTTGAGCAGAGGGTGTTGCGATGGTTTGGGCATATGGAGAGAATGGATAATGAGCGACTGGTGAAAAAGATAACTAGATCTGATGTGAGAGGTGTAAGGCTGAGAAGGAGACCACGAATAGGATGGATAGACAGTGTGAAGAGTGCGTTGGATGCAAGAGGAATGTCTGATGAGCAAGGAAGAGTGGCTGTACGTGACAGAAATAAATGGAGAGAAATTGTGAAAGAATAAATGATGACGCAGCCCTGAAGGGATATTCTCCCACATTTGGTCTGATCAGCTAATCGGGTCAGGTGCGGGTAAGGGGATGGATCTATTATGATGTGGCAGGGGTAAACCAGCTCTGCTGTCGGGCCCTGCTGCGGATGTCATTGATTGCATTGCGCAGTTGACCCTCGTGAGGTGTGATGCGGTGAGGATCTGTCCCTTCTTCCCTTTGGGGCTCATATGCGAATGAATGTGTTTGACTGGATGAGTACATTGGGAGTGTGTCATCCTGTCTCGGCTACCTCCCTTTCCTTGGGGGAAGTAGCCTAAGTACATAGATAGATAGATCGATGGTCACTGTCCCTCTGAATTATGTGCTAGTGTCCCTCAACCACTACGGCGGGTGCGTAGCACCTGTCCATCAGCAAACTCTCATCCCATTTCTTTCCACTCTCTAATGCATGAGTTCACCTTACTCTTAACCATTCTTGTGTGCAACAGGTCAACACTGGAACTGTATTCCGCTGTCTTTATTTCATAGTGCCTATAATCTCTAGTCTTTTAAACTCTGTGTCCAGGTTTCTTGACGTGCACTGATCTTGAATTTGGCTCTCTGTTATTTTGTTTTCATTTTTTCTTGAAGGAAGAATCTTGCAGGCTTTGGCTTTCTGGTTCCTTCATTCTTGTATTAAAAAGAAATAATGGTTACTGTGGAGGAAGTGAAAAACAAATTACCGCATCTGGACACAGTGATTTGGAAAGGAAGTCGAAGAGAAAAATTCTCAGTGAATACTGCAAACACACAAGCAAGGACAATTTTGTCCGTCTCTATTTGGCACATGATAATCTGTAAGGACAAAGGGAATGCTTTCAGAGCGCTCAGAATATGTTGGAAGGCATTTCTTGGGAAGGAACTCAAACATAGCATCTACGGGTTCACAGTTGTGCTATCCAGTGTGATAATTAGTACGATTAAAGAAAAATCAGTAATGAAAAAAAAAAACACACAGGGGAAAAGATAACTTAAAGGAGAAGAAGAAAGATATAGTGGTCCCAGATTCCATTGAGTCAACATACACACAGCGAATATTTCTTCAGAAACACAGGGAGAAACCTTCTAGCAGCAACAGCAAGAAAGATAATTGACGTTGTGATGCTAGAAAGTAGCGATAGGGACACCAATGAAAACCTTGTAGCGTATAGCTTACCATGTAGTGAATGCTCTTCTATTTCCTATGGTGAATCGTCTTGGAGACTTAATAAGATATATGAGGACAAACATGATGAAAGGTGTCACAGGCTGTCATATTCATTAGTTGTACACATAGATAAAACAATTACTTATCAAAATAAAAGGAAGCAAATGTACTGCACAAGGGCTTATGTAAGTCCGTAAGGAAGACAGTGAAAGCAGCTCCCATTTGTGCAAACATGGATAACGCAACTAATCATCGCGAGGATTTTCTGTGCTGATCAAGGTCGAGTGCGGAGGTACAGTGAAGTTACATCAGACAGGTCGGGTCATGTGAAGACGAGCTGGATAGTGAGAGGTGAGATCCAGCATGTACTTAAACAGGACACATCACTCGAAATTTGGCAATCTTTTTGATGAAGGATATTGGTTGAAACGTCATCCAATAAACTCAGATTTCTCAGCTGTGCTTTTCCTAACCATTCAAAAATATCCACTTCTCAGTATGGAACATTCACATCTGCAGGAAAACTGAATCATTGAAAACTCGCCCCCAGCAAAGGCAGTCTCGTTATGACACTGAAATGTACAGTTTATAAAGGTGGAATCTGGACGACATGTGGACGAAAGTAGTTCCTCTGAGCAGTCCTTGTCGTAGTTGGTGGAATTGGTCATTTGACAAACTACATTTTGGCGTCCTGCATGGAGCATTCAGCCAGTAGCATCTGAGGCATGCTGTATATTGGTGAATTGTAGCTGTAAAGAAGTGAGTGTTGTGGTGTACGATGTTCATGTAAAAATGAAACTGGAAAATACAGAGTTTTGTAAACATAAATGTAACCTCTGCTTACCCAGCAAGTGCAATTTGAGCTACACATACCAAAAAATGCTGTTTTCTCTTCTCCATAGAGCTATCACCTAATCCAGTTTTGACCCATCATGAGAGTAAAGCCTGAAGATGTGCTGCTCAATTAGGACTTTTTAGGCGAGAATATCCAGTTCCTCCGTCTTAATTCACATTATGTGAGAAATAAACTATAACCACCCCTCGGGAGGAGACACATATGGGCCACAGAAAGTTGGAGCACCTTAACCGACTAGAACAAGCGTTCAAAACACTGTATGACAACAACACATAGAATGCATTACAGGGTGTCACGTTTTTTTTTTTTTTTTGAGATTATACAATATTGAAGGATAATTTCCAATTATACTGAAGAGCAGGGACAACGAATTGTCTTGCTAAATCAAGCAATGATTACTTTATGCCGTCTTGCTTCGCCGATTCTTTCAGAACGAGAATTTATAAACTTTCTCAACAGTACACAGCAGAGACTAATTACTCACAATTGCTGTTTATTAGTACTGTTAGCCTCTGGAGAAAGTGACTTCACCCCTGACAATAAATAACTAATACTATTCATGATATCAGGTTCTTGCTGCTGCATTAACTCCTAGAAGGCACAACGGATTTTAAGCTTAATACAACAAGATTGACCTAAGTACCAGTTATGAATGGCAAAGCATTTCTGCAAGCTAGGAGCTAATAGAGAAATAAGCTTAGTATGGAGAAATGAAACACAAGCCCCATTACATTAAGCTCCGAAGAAAAAGAACTGTTAAATTTGTGATTACAAAGAAATAAATTAGTGCCATTTACCCTTTCAAAATGAATTCAGACCAAAGATACACTCACTGGCTGCTCACTCTTAAACCTGGAAAATACGAAAAGGAAATATTAGTCAATGTAGCAATATCATACCAAGGAAGGGTGAGGCCTGGAGAAGCTGTAGTCTCGGGTCGCCTCTGTGGGGTTCTCTCTCAAACTTCCCCCTTAACCTACAGTCTATCTATCTATATATAGCCCGACGCGGCAGCGTGTGGCAGACAATCAGCTGGCCTGCACAGCAAAACTGCTACACCCAACGCTGTACCTGCAAAATCAATTAAGGTGGAGCATCAAAAGTGTCAATGAGACAAAAATTCTTATTACATTACAATTACTCTCTCTGCTTAGCGATCAGTACATGCTACAAAAGGTACGCTCTAGCTGAAAAATATGAGTGACAGCCTAAGCTTCGTACATCTGAGGTCGCCATTAATTTATTAGGTACATTATTATCAAGGAAACGTAGTCCCTGGACGCCGTTGGCCTCAAGGACTCGTGTGGTTTACTGGTTCAACTTAACTCTACACTTACAATTAGTGTTGGCAAGTTGAGAATCCTTATGCAAACTCGGGCTCATGTGTCCTCAGACACAGCCTCGGACTGCACACGGGTCCTCAACCTCTGCCTTAACCTAGTGCCTATATTAATTTCAGGGAGCTGAGAATCCTTGTGCAAACTCAGGCTCGTGTGTCCGCAGACACAGCCTCGGGTCGCCTCTGTGGGGTTCTCTCTCAAACTTCCCCCTTAACCTACAGTCTATCTATCTATATATAGCCCGACGCCCTAATCCCGCAAAGGGTGGCCGCAGACAAAACGCCTCCAAGTCACTCTGTCACCCACCATTTGACTCCCCTCCCCCCAACTCACCCCCCATCCCTCATATACCTCTCAACTCCATCCCTCCACCTCATCCTCGGTCTACCCCTCCCTCTCCCTCCCTCCACCTCACCCACATACACCCTCTTAGTCAGTCTTTCACTCTCCATCCTCTCCACATGTCCAAACCACCTCAGTGTATTTCTCCTAATCTTTTCAACCACATCCACATCTACCCCACAACGTTCCTTCACTTCTTCATTCGTCAACCTGTCCCTCCATGTCACTCCACATGCTCCTCTCAAGTAACTCATTTCCACTGCTCTCACTCTTGACTTGTTCCCCTCTTGCAAGGTCCACGCCTCGCTTCCATACGTCAGGGTAGGGATCACAATACCATCATGCAGAGACTTCTTAACTTCCATACTCACCTCCCTATTTCTCATCACTGCTTTCAGTGTGCCAACAACCTTCCTTCCCTGCTGTACCCTTTCACGTACTTCATCCCCCAAAGTTCCATCCTTACTCATCACACTACCCAAGTACTTGAATGCACTCACATTCTCCATATCCTCACCATCCAACCTCACTGCACACTCTGTGACTTCATTCCTCTCAAACACCATAACTTTACTTTTGTTTACATTAACTTTCAGCTTCCTCCTCCTACACACTGTCCCAAATTCATTCACCAAACCTTGCAACTCCCATTCATCTTCACTCAACAATACTGTATCATCAGCAAACAGCAACACCGGAAGCTTCCAAATCTCACCCTCATTCAGTACTTATATTAATATCGGGGACCTGAGAATCCTTGTGCAAACTCGGGCTCCTGTGTCTGCAGACACAGCCTCAGACTGCACACGGGTCCTCAAACTTCCCCCCTTTAGCCTAGAATACACATGTATATACAATATCGGGGCAGCTGAGAATCCTTACACAAACTCGGGCTTGTGTGTCTGCAGACACAGCCTTGGGTCACCTCTGCGGGTTCTCTCTCGAACTTTCCCCTTAACTTACGGTACATATGTATGTACAGGCCCTGGACATGATGTGTCCTGTGGGGCCAATGGGCGAGACGTCAAGTCTGCACCCACTTCACCACTACCCTGTCTCTCAACTGACTCAGAGATTACGGTTGTGGTTTCAAATGGCACAGGAAGGACATGTCCATGATTAGTGGTGTTACGTAGACACACCTTGCAGGAACACACAAAACTATCTATGTCTCGTCCCATCCCTGGCCAGAAAAAGTCAGCTCGGATACTGCCCTGGGTCTTCCTTTTACCCATGTGACCTCCTGAGGCTGAACAATGACCCCATTGTAACACTGCTATGCGGTAATTGGCAGGAATGACAAACTTCAGTCGAACCTCGCCCTCAGGTGTTCGTGACTCACGGTAGAGCCGTCCTTGTTTGCGAAGGAACTTGGCTCGACCTCCCCGTGATTACTTTATCACTCGACCCTTTTGTTTCTTTCGCACAGCAGCAAGTGTCGGGTCAGAATGTTGTTCTTGAACAACAATTTGGCTACACATCAGATCTTGCGGCGATTCAATGGTCACAGAGGTGAAACAGTTTGGAGCCTCAGTCATGGCTCGTGTTTCTGCAGCTGAAGTCTGAGTAGCGTCATCTTCGGTGCAACTATCCTTGATACCGGGAATATTGCCTATAATTAGGTCAAATAAAGGTTCTGGCATGACAACTGCGAGTGTCATACAAGTATAAAATGGAGATGCCACCGGGATACATGCCTCAGGGAACAATCTCATTGATCCATCAATAAGGTTTGCATGGATCTGTCGACCTGTGTACTGCTCAGGCCAAACTAGACTTTGCTTGACAGAGCAACCTGAGGATCCATTATCTCTCAGGACCTTCACAGGGATGCCTCCCACAAACCCTGGCTGAACAAGGAAGGCACTGTCACCTGTGGGAGGGCCTGTAGAGGAAGCAGCTAGCCACTCATGAGGCTGCTGCATAAATGATGCGGCAAACATGGTGCCTTGTGAATTAGATACTTGAGGGGTCGTACTCACTGCCTGTGGAGATGGAACATTGGCCATCTGTGGAGGGGGTTAACTGTCGCTGTGGGACTAGTGAACTGTGGGGGAGTAACCATACTGGTGGGGACGACACTACCGTGCTACTGCTGGGGAATGAAGGCAGCGTTCGCCTCCTGCCTCCTGTTCACTTGAGCTGGTGGTGAAAAAGACAGTCCCGACGGTCGGTTGCGTGGCTGATACTGCTGCTGGTTAGGGTACTTGTTGTACCTCTTCCACTCAGGCTTCTGAGTGTTTTGCCCCTGGTCCTTCCACTGCAGTTTTGGACCCTGACCATTATTCTGAAAATGGCCTTGTTGCTGGGGTTCAGTCTGAGACGGCTTCCCAGACTTGTCAAGTTTTCTGTTCCAGGTAGGCTGCTTGCGAGTTAGATACCCGTATGCAGTGAAATATGCGTCAGCCTTTTTCACCATTTGGCTGGCATCTCCCACCTGGCAGATCTTAAGCTGAGCCACAAGTTCAGTAGGCCACGACTTTTCTAGCTGCGTGCGCAGCATAAGGTCAATTATCCCCTCACGCGTGAAAGGAGTTTCATCTTTCTCCATCCACTCATCTAAGTAAGCAGTAAGCCGGTCAAGAAACTGAACAGCAGTCTCTTTATCCTGTAAATACGCCTGCATGAACTGACTCTTGGCGTCGTCAACTGTGAGATTGTATGCTTTGACGAGTGCGGCCTTCATCATCTCATACGTGAGATTGTCTCCACGAATTCTGTGGAGAATATCGAGGGCAGGGCCCTCAAACAGGCTAAGAAACTGAAGCCGCTTAGCTGCATCATCCAGTTGGTAAAGTTGAGCCATGTCTTCAAAACGAGCTATGTATGGCTCGATTCACTCGCCTTTCTTGTATGAAGGAAGCTTGATGCGTGGGGTCGCCAGGACATGTGTAGGAAGAGCGCTAGTGGAGCTTGGACCAACTGCACCAGACGTGTCTGAAGCCAGGGAATCTCACTTGAGCTTCAAGATTTCAAATTCATGTTTTTCGCGTGCTTCTTGTTCGGCACGTTCGTGTTCTCGTTCTCTCTCTCGTTCCTCACACTGTTCTCGCTAGTGTTCTAAGTCAAGTTTGCGCTGTTTTCACTCGTGTTCGTGCTGTTCTCGCTCGTGTTCGCGCTGTTCTCGCTCGTGTTCGCGCTGTTCTCGCTCGTGTTCGCGCTGTTCTCGCTCGTGTTCGCGCTGTTCTCGCTCGTGTTCACGCTGTTCTCGCTCGTGTTCACGCTGTTCTCGCTCGTGTTCGCGCTGTTCTCGCTCGTATTCGCGATGAATCTTACGCTCTTCACGGGCATCACTCTCGCGCTGCTGCTCCTGATTATGCCATGAGAGTATGTACTCTTTAATTTCCTGGGGATCGGTAAGCCCCATGTCTTTGGCTTCTTGTAAAAATACAGTGGTAGCCATGACGCTAATTTACCAAGCAAGCCGAAACTGAGTACTGACTGCTGCTTTGCAAACGAATGCTAATAACACAAGTAAAGAATACAGACACAAGCTAGTGGCGACCAGTCTTATCTAGTTAACTGACAAAGAATAAAGCAAAAATGCAAATGACTGGGAAGACTCACTAATTAACGCAATGGGTACGGCGACTTCCCAGGAGCGAATAAAATCGTCTGGCGTTACCAAGAATAAAGTACTAAATAGAGTTAAGTACTCTATGGATTAATAAAGCAGAAATTCACTTGCTAAACTAACGGTAAACACCAGTAAGCTTGTGCCTATAACTTTAATGCTAAATACCTAAATATGAACGAGTGAGTATTATCTCGTGAATAGCTTTAGAGCTAGGAGTTAATATCCTGGAATGAGGTCGCCAATTGTCACAGTTTTTTTTTTTTTTATACAATATTGAATGATGATTTCCAATTATACTGAAGAGCAGGGACAATGAATTGTCTTGCTAAATCAAGCAATGATTACTTTATGCCGGCTTGCTTCTCCGATTCTCTCAGAACGAGAATTTATAAACTTTCTCAACAATACACAGCTGAGACTAATTACTCACAATTGCTGTTTATTAGTACTGTTAGCCTCTGGAGAAAGTGACTTCACCCCTGACAATAAATAACTAATACTATTAATGATATCAGGTTCTTGCTGATGCGTTAACTCCTAGAAGGCACAACGGATTTTAAGCTTAATACAACAAGACTGGCCTAAGTACCAGTTATGAATGGCAAAGCGTTTATGCAGGCTAGGAGCTAATGGAGAAATAAGCTTAGTATGGAGAAATGAAACACAAGTTTACATTACATTAAGCTCGAGAAAAAGAACTGTTAAATTTATTGATTACAAAGAAATAAATTTAACATTACATTTCAAAATGAATTCAAATAAAGAAATCGCACTCACTCGCTCACTCAGAAGCTAAACTCTTAAACCTAGGAAAATACGAAAAGGAAATACTGGTCAATGTAGTGTATCACCAAGGAAGGGTGGGAGCCTGGAGAACTGTAGTCTAGTGGAGTCTGGGTGCTAGAAGACCTCTCTCACTCTCACTACTGGAGCACAGAACCACACTCCGTCGCGACATATAAAGGACTGATTCAAATTCGCTGTGTGGTGTAGGATGCCCAGGCCAGCCGGAAGAAGGGCGTGGCCAACGGTTGAGGCAAGCAGGGGCGAACAATATAGAAACAATAATATCGCTCAGTAGAGCACTTAATGATGTGCATTAGAACGGTCACTTTTGAAACAGTGACGAATGTTTTGAAAAAAGTATACCATCGAAATGGAGAGAGAAACGGTTAACTGAACGATACACAGTGAGTTTCCCACTAATAGTTCATGGTTTCTCACAAAAGGAAAATGTCGCGAATTTGATTCCTGACACAGGGGACACAACACGAAGTTCTGCCTGTGATCTCCTTTCATGCATTAAAACACTGTCTCCTAAGGGGAAATTGTTAAAGAGCTACATTTGTAAGTATGATTTTCCATCCAATCACATAACCAGTTTCCATTTTTTGTGTACATTGCCATATGCATGATGTCACTTCATGAACAATACTTTTTTTTTTCTTGAGGTTGGTGGTGGATATTCCTCTTGTGTGCGTGAGTGTGTATATATATATATATATATATATATATATATATATATATATATATTAACGTTAACTATATCTACATCTATATCTGTATCCGTATCTATATATCTGTATATCTATACCTATATCTATCTATCTATCTGTCTCTCTCTCTCTCTCTCTCTCTCTCTCTCTCTCTCTCTCTCTCTCTCTCTATATATATATATATATATATATATATATATATATATATATATATCTGCTGGTACCAAGAACATTTTAATTTTCTTGCTACAGTTGACAATTGATTTGAATGACTGTAAGTCTAATTTTGTTCTAGGTGCTGAATGGGGCTCTGTTCCAGTCTGAATGTGGAAGTGTGCATGAAAAGTTAGAAAGGAATGAGAGAGTTTTTTTTATTGGAGATATGAATGTAAAAGTAGGAAATGTGAAGGTGGCTGGAGCAGTTGGTGAGTGGGGTGTGCCTGCAGAGATGGAATGGATGAGAATGGCAGTGCTTTAGTGGACATTTGTGCCGGGAGAGGGTTGGTGATAGCCAATACCCCTTCAGGCACAAAATGATCCATAGGTATACATGGTGAGTGATGAGAAGGGTGGGTGGTGAACTGAATTAGTGGATGTTGATGATTGATTATATGTGTGTGGATAAATGGATCAGAACGTGTGTAATGGATGCAAGAGTATATAGAGGCTGTGGGAGTGGACTTCCTGACCACCACTTGGTGGTGGTCAGAATCAAAATCCAAATGAATTGGAGAAGAAGGTGCAAGGAGTGATAGGAGGAAGTAGTTCATATAAAGATGGTGCAAAGGTTACAAGAAGATGGAAAAAAGGCAGAATATAAGAGGGAAGTGGAGGAGCGATTGGGTAAATATGGATTGTAGCAGATGGGAAGGGGGGATACAAGGTGTGTGCCAGATATTCACAAAAGAAATCTGTGCAGCATGTGAGGTGGTGTGTGGGGTGAAGAGATGGTGAAAGGGGGTGCAGGGAACAGCATGGTGGAATGAAGAGGTGAGACAGGCTGTGGCACAAAAGAAGAAAGCATATGGTGAGTGGATGAGAAACAGGGGCGTGGAAGAAGCTGAGAGACGGAAGAGAGTTATATGCAGAGAGGAAGAGACAGGTGAAACGACTAGTAAGAGAGAGTAAGAAGAGAGTGGATGAGGAATATGGAAGGAATTTGAGTGTAAAGTGGAGGGAATGTAAGTAAATGTTTTAAAAAAGAGGTAAAGAGAGTTAGACAGGGTGCCAAAGATGTTAGTTGGGGAGTGAAAGATAAAAATGGTTGATTACTAGTGGAGAAGGGAGAAAAAGTGAGCAGATAGAGAGAACACTTTAAGGAATTGTTGAACATAGAGAATGAAAGTAATACGAGTATGGCTGTTTGGGGAATGGCTGGGAGAAAGAGGGATGTGAGAAGAGAGGAAAAAATCAGTAGGATGAAAGTTCTGGAAACAATGAAGAAAGTTAAATTGAGGAAAGCCCAAGGAATTGATGAAGTGTGTGGGGAAATGATGAAGCATGGGGGGGTGATAGTAGTAGAATGGATGTGGAATATGTGCAGATTGGCCTGGGAGGAAGGGATAGGATTGGAAGTCCGGTATAATTATTCCCCCTGTACAAAAGAAAAGTGGACAAAGAAGTGTGTGGTAATCATAGGGGCATTAGTCCTTTTAGTGTAATCGGAAAAGTATATGGTAGGATGTAAGGACTCCATATTATAAATACAATTAATTATAGAAAACATGATAGATAGATAAATAGATAGATAGGTAGACAGAGCACCAGGCAAGCTGGGAACGGGATATGAGCTTGCAAGTGTAAGTGAGGAAATGTTGACAATACACCGGAAGCAGCAAGTCAGGGGACGAGAAAGGTAGTGTGTCAGCGATATAGGCACACGAACAACGTTCGTGACCATACACACACATACACACATACTCACACACACATTTCTAGAACATTTCAACAACAGTGTAACACACGGGACACGACCCCTGCTACACCAGAATTTAGGAATCAGAACTCAGAAGGAGGCTAGCTATAGAACCGACAGGTAGTGGAGAGAGTGAACAAGAAGAGGGGTCCAACTAGACTTACTTAGTATATTAAGTCTCTGTAATATATACGCTGCTCAACTTAAGACTTTCTCTGAAGATAATAAATCAAGATCAACTCCCTGTATTCATCTTTAACTCCTACTGCTATTCAATTATCAAAATAACAATAAAAACTCAAGACTCACCTATTACAAGAAGAGAGAGTCACATTGCAGGCAGCGAATGTACGGACCTCGTCTACGAATCTACAGTGAATTTCTACAAAAGCAGGCGAGACTCTACAAGATTAGCTTCAGTTCTATAGTGAATTCCTACAAAATACAGCCTACGAGCCTATGAGCCTACAAGTCTACAATACAACTCTATAATCTTCACATAACTTCAAGCAGCAGCAAGAAGAATAAAAAACAAAGCAAGTAAAGAAAAAGAAAGACCAAAGCAACAAGCACACAAAACCCCAACACTCTCTCCCGCCTACCTCCATCGCTGACGCAGAGGTCAAGACACACAGCAAAACACCAGAGCCACATTTATAACGCATCTTACTCACCTTTCTTCACCCAGGTTACGCATCGCTACTCAGTTACTCACCACAGCTACCAGTGTGGGAAGCCGACGTTACTATGTGTATCTGCTGAGATGACATCACCACGCGAGTTTGCTGACACAAGTCCACGCCAATCAACGTGTGACTGACACCAGGAACTTTTCACCCACTACTCATTACTCATTATTCACATAGCTCCTACTCATACTCATTTATTTCCACAGTATTGAGTTGGAAATTCGACGTTCTATGCTGAGGTTTGCCTGTGACTACAGCTGTTAACCACCACAAGCACCAGGCCATGGATTTTCCTGAGTAATATCGTCCATCAACACAGCACTAGAATTATCAAGAGATCTTCACTCAACCCTGCATTTTTCTTCCGAAATCGACAGTTGCATCGACACGCCTCTCCGATCTGTATCAAGTGGGTAAAATTATACTTACTCATTTCTTCCCAGTGCTAAAAATTAGGTATATTCAACTCCTTTACTTATTTCTATATATACACTTATACACTCACTATCTATCATTTATTACAACTCATTTACTCATCTATTTAGTTAGGACATAAACAAAAGGCGTATTTCATAACACCATACCTTAATGACAGGGATATTTTCGCCACCACCCACGTTAATACCAGATGATAAACAATTAGTGCCCACAGCGGATCCACAGTTAGGAAAGCACCAAGGCAACACACCCATTGTACAAAACTCAACACAAACTAAAGATCAAGAAACAAATACGTCAGTTCTAGATGACGAGTGGGAAACCCCCTCTGACGTAGCAAGTGAGGACTTTGTCTCAGACTTGCACATATATGACAATATACTTAATAGGGTTCACCGTTCAGGCCGAACTTATTCCACTATTCCCTCACACAACGATAAACAAGTCCAAGTTAAATTAACAGAGCAAACAGTGAAAATGAATAACGCAACAAATACCGCGGATCAAACATCCCCACCTTGTGTTTACGTTTATCATGAGGATAAAGCTGCCCCAAAATTCTCTGGCACAGAAAAAGTTCGTATTGACATCATTTCATTGGTCAGTCAGTGCGAACAAATCTTTATCTATCTATCTATCTATCTATTGCCAGACGCCTCAATCCCGTTTGGGGTGGCCACAAACAAATCGCCTCCAAGTCGCCCTGTCCCCCGCCATTTCACTGCCCTGCTCCCAGCTCACACCTCCCTCTCTCATATACCTCTCCACCCCATCCCTCCATCTCATCCTCGGCCTCCCTCTCCCTCTTCCCCCCTCCACCTCACTCACATACACTCTCTTCGTCAGTCTTTCACCCTCCATCCTCTCCACATGGCCAAACCACCTCAGTGTGTTCCTCATAACGCTTCCTATCACATCCACATCCACACCACAACGGTTCTTTATATCCTCATTCGTCAGCCTATCTCTCCACGTGACTCCACAGGCTTCTCTTAAATAACTCATTTCCACTGCTCTCACTCTTGACTTGTGTCGTTCCAACAATGTCCAAGCTTCACTTCCGTACGTTAGAGTTGGTATCACAATACTGTCATGTAGTACCGGTAACTTCTTCACTTCCATGCTCACTTCCCTGTTTCTTATCACTGCTTTCAAAGAACCAGCAACCTTTCTTCCCTGCTGTACCCTTTCAAGCACTTCACCCTCCAAACCTCCATCCTTACTCATCACGCTACCCAAATACTTAAACGTACTCACATTTTCCAATTCCTCACCATCCAACCTCGCTGTACATTCACTAACTTCACCTCTCTCAAAGACCATCACTTTACTCTTCCCTACATTCACCTTTAGGTTCCGTTTCTTTCACACTCTCTCAAACTCATCCACCAAGCCTTGCAGCTCCCCTTCGTCTTCACTCAACAACACAGTATCATCTGCAAACAACAGTACAGGGAGTTTCCAAACACTATCCTCTCTCACCAGGGCCACTCCAACATCCACTACCCTACCTTGTACCTCTTTTATTACCCCCATCCATGTACAGATTGAACAACCATGGAGACATGACACATCCCTGTTTCAAACCAACTTTCAAAGAGAAAAATTCACTTAGTTCACCATCCACACGCACTGCAGCCTTCGCACCATCGTACATACTCTTCACAGCATTCAACAACTTCCCATCTACTCCATATATTCTTAACACTTTCCACAATCCTTGTCTATCCACCCTGTCATATGCTTTCTCCAAATCCATGAAAGCCGCATACAACTTCTTTCCCTTCTCTAGAAACTTTTCCACTAAAGATCTAAGAATGAATATCTGATCTACACAACCTCTTCCCTTCCTAAAGCCTCCCTGTTCTTCTCCAACTAATTTCTCTGTTCTTTCTCTAACTCGGTCTATAAGTATCCTACCATACACTTTTCCTATTATACTAAGAAGACAAATGCCCCTATGATTACCACACACTTCTTTTTCCCCTTTTCCTTTGTACAAGGGAATAATTATACCTGACTTCCAATCCTCCGGGACTCTACCTTCCTCCCAGGCCAATCTGCACATCTTCCACATCCATTCTACTACTATCTCTCCCCCATGCTTCAGCATTTCACCACACACTCCATCAATTCCTGGGGCTTTCCCTGATTTAACTTTCTTCATTGCTTCCACAACTTCTATCCTACTGATTTCTTCCTGTCTTCTCACCTCCCTCCTTCTCCCAGCCATTCCCCAGCCACTTATACTCGCATTACTTCCATCCTCTACGTTCAACAATTCCTTAAAGTGTTCTCTCCATCTGCTCACTTTTTCTCCCTTCTCCACTAATAATCTACCATTTTTATCCTTCACTCCCCTGCTAACTTCACTTCCACCCTGTCTTACTCTTTTCACTTCTCTCCAGAACATTTTCTTACAGTCCCTCCACTTTACACTCAAATTCCTTCCAAATTCCTCATCCACTCTCTTCTTACTCTCTCTTACTAATCTTTTCACCTCTCTCTTTCTTTCCACATATAACTCTCCCTTCCGCCTCTCAATTTCTTCCACGCCTCTATTTCTCATCCATTCATTGTATGCTTTCTTCTTTTGTGCCACAGCCTGTTTCACCTCTTCAGTCCACCACGCTGTTCCTTGCACCCCCCTCCGTCTTCTCTTCCTTCCACACACCACATCACATGCTGCACATACTTCTTCTGTAAATATCTTACACACACCTTCCACGTCTCCCATCTGCTCCAATTCATATTTGCCCAATCGTTCCTCCACTTCTCTCTTATACTCTGCCTTTTTCTCATCCTCCTGTAACCTTTCCACTCTCCTTGCAACTACTCCTTCCTCTCGTCTTTCCCTTCTTCTATTCCTCCATCTTACTTGCATTCTAATTCTGGCCACCACCAAGTAGTGGTCAGAAAGTCCACTCCCCAAGCCTCTATACACTCTTGCATCCTTTACACATCTTCGCATCCTTTCATCCACACACACATAATCAATCATTGCCTTCCTTTCATTCAGTTCACCACCCACCCTTCTCATCACTCGCCATGTATACCTGTGTATCATTTTATGCCTGAAGAGGGTATTGGCTATCACCAACCCCCTCCCAGCACAAATGTCCACTAACGCACTCCCATTCTCATCTATCTCAGCAGGCACACCCCACTCACCAACTATTCCATCCACCTTCACATTCCCAACTTTACCATTCATATCACCAATCAAAAACACTCTCTCATTCCTTCCAAACTTTTCCATGCACACTTCCACATTTGTCCAGAACTCTTCTCTCACTCTTCTAGCACGATCCTGCGTTGGCGCATACACACACACAATCGCCCACATTTGTATTCCAACTTTCAACTTTACCCACACAATCCTTGACCCAACTGATCCATACTGTCTTATGCTCTTCTTCCATCTTTTACTCACAACTATACATACTCCTTCCTTTGCCCTCTCATTCTCACCTACTCCTACACATATACCCCATCCATACTCCCATTCTCTCACACTTTCTCCTCTCCATTTTGTTTCAGTTATTCGACATACATCCACTTTCGCACCCTCAAGCACCTGGACAATCTCTTTCTCTTTCGCCTCATCATTCGCTCCTCTTACATTCCATGTACTCATTACCAAGTCCTTTGTCCGGTCCTGGGTCGTCATCGTTTGGTCAGTCCTTGTCCGAGGCTTCTTGTTTGTTTTTTTAGTTAGTTATTTTCCGGGAGGGGCACTAACCCTCCGCCAACCCTTTTAGTCACCTTTTATGACAAGCAGGGATACTGGGGGAGTATTCTTGAAAACCCCCCTACAAGAGAAAATTGCCATTTTTTCATCTTGCATAAGCCAGGAAAGATGTCCAGCAAGCAATTTACTAAGGTCAGATAAGCTCCTCAAGGCTAAGACATATGATGAATTTCAAACTGAATTTTGAAGAAATTTTCTGGATGTATGAATTTCTTGCCAGGTATAATTCCAGAATTACATAAGGTTGTAGATCTTGTAAGGGAGCACACTACAAACCATGTGCTCAGTGAAAAAACTGCTGATGTCTCCACAATCAAAAGAACATTATTAGTTACTTTGGAAAACTCAAACTGGATAACAGATGATGGAAAGATGTCCCCAGACCTGGTCGTGGACATCATTGGTTATGTAGCTGCCTTGTGTAAATTACCTGATAGGACCCTTAAGATCGCCAAGACGATCGCGTACACCCCAGGCATGTGCTTACTAGACTTAATGAACGAGGTAGAGATGCAGTGCAGTAAAGCAGGGATGATCGACACACATGCACATTCTAGTAGAATGAGAGTACCTGAGACAGTATCAGCTGTGAAAACATCTACAACGACTCCAAACAGAGAACAAAATCGATCGTGACCCGAAAGCAGGCAGAGCAAACAACTAAACATGTTGAGGGTTCGATCACAAACACCAGGCTATAGGCAGTTTCATAAGTTTCCTCGCAGCCCGAGCAGATCTCGTGCCACAGGCAACACTACATATGGGAGGTCACCTCGTAGGTCACAGTCAATAGATAGGTCCATTCTATGTCATTACTGTGCAAAACCAGGACACACAAGGAATGAATGCTTTATCAAAACAAAAGAGGATAGACAAAAGACACAAGGATTTGGTCCTTACTGTAGGCATCATAGATACCAAGGGCACTGGACCAGTGACTGCAAAACAGTAGAAAAAATTGTGTCTATGTTCAAATCGGGGGAAGACCAAGTCATGACAAAAAACAAACAAACGTAAAGAAAAATAAGTCTAAAATTCACATAGGAGGCATGTTGGGAAATGAGTGTATCTTGATACTAGCTGTATGTGAGGATCAAAACGTTTCCTTATTTTTAGACACAGGCTCTCCAGTGAATTTAATAACACAAGAAGAAAAAATAGAATTTTTAAAAATAAGAAGAAAGTAACTTTTCTGGAAGAAGCTGATTTAGATTTATATACAGTAGCTGGAAAAAAAATCACAGTGAAAGGTATGATAAGGTTAAATATCAGTTTCACAGAGACTACAAGACCAATCTCTGCATTTTTCTATATCGTTGAAAACTTAGCAATTAAAGCTCATATGTTACTGGGCTTAAGATGCATGAGAGCAGAGAACATAACTTTACTCCCACAAATTAATGGAATAGACTTTAACGATGAATTCATAGAGGAAATACCATCAGAGCTCTCACCGATTAGTAAAAGAGAGCCAAAAAGAATTGGTAATATTAAAAGCTTAAACAAACATACACAAACAGATGAGTGTATAGATCCACTCACACCACCAGCCCCAGCCTCCATAATTAGAGACCCAGGTAACAGTACTGATTTATCAGTTTTTCCCGCCCATCTCACCAATGATTTAGTTATACCACTTAATTCCTACATGAAAGTTACCATAATGAGCAAATTACGGAATAGTACTGTTCTTGTCTTAGAAGAATTATGTAAAGTAAAGGGATTGTCAGTAGAAAACGCATTATGTCAGATGAACGACAAAGGGCAAACTCAGATATTCATAATTAATCACATGAATGGGGAAGTTCAGTTGAAAAAGGGGACTTCCATAGTTAATATTGAAAAATGTCCTGCCCCTGTGAAGGAAATAGTTATAGCTGGAGTGACAAGTGAGATAAAATCTACGGATAGAGAAAGCATAAAAGAGAATTTAATTCACTCAGGTGAATTTGATAAAGAAAATGATTTGTTAACCCTGCTGGAAACACACAGGGACACCGTAGCATTGCCCGGAGAACAATACGGGTGTTCTAACCTGATTAATCACAAGATCAATGTGCACCCAGAAACACCACCAATTTTCGTACCAGCTTACCGCATCCCACAATCTCAGCGTACACTTGCAAATCAGTATGTCGATGAAATGTTAAAACTTGGAATTATTGAACCATCAGTCTCCCCGTGGAATGCCCCATTATTCTTCGTGCCCAAACGAAATGGAGAAATGCGTGCGGTAGTAGATTACCGTAAACTAAACAATCACACAATCCCAGACATGACAGATTAGGAAAGGACAGAGGAATTAGTTGGAGAAGAACAGGGATGTTTTACGAAGGGAAGCAGTTGTGTAGATCAGATATTCATTCTTAGATCTTTGGTCAAAAAGCTTGTGAAGAAAGGAAAGAAGTTGTATGCGGCCTTCATGGATTTGGAGAAAGCATTTGACAGGGTGGATAGACAAGGATTGTGGAAAGTATTAAGAATATGGAGTAGATGGGAAGTTGTTGAAGGCCGTGAAGTGTATGTGTGAGGGTGCTAAGGCTGCAGTGCGTGTAGATAGTGAACTGAGAGAATTTTTCTATTTGAAGGTTGGATTGAAGCAAGGATGTGTCATGTCTCCGTGACTGTTCAATTTGTATATGGATCTGGTTATAAAAGAGATACCAGGTAGGGTAGTGGATGTTGGGGCAGCCCTAATAAGAGACAGCAGTGTTTGGAATCTCCTTGTACTGTTGTTTGCAGATGATACTGTGTTGTTACGTGAAGACGAAGGGGAGCTGCAAGGCTTGGTGGATGAGTTTGGGAGAGTGTGTAAGAAGCGGAATCTAAAGGTGGATGTGGGGAAGAATAAAGTTTTGATCTTCAAGAGAAGTGAAGTCAGTGAATGTACAGTGAGGTTGGATGAGGAGGAAATGGAAATGTGAGTGCATTTAAGTACTTTGGTAGTGTGATGAGTAAGGATGGAAGTTCAGAGAGTGAAGTGCTTGAAAGGGTACAAAAAGTAAGAAAGGTAGCTGTTTCCTTGAAAGAAGTGATAAGAAACAGGGAAGTGAGCATGGAAGTGAAAAAGTTACTGCATGATGGTACTGTGATACCAACTCTAAAGTATGGAAGTGAAGCTGGGACCTTGTTGGAGGGACAGAAGTCAAGAGTGAGAGCAGTGGAAATGAGTTATTTGAGAGGAGCATGTGGAGTCACATGGAGAGACAGACTAACAAATTAGGAAGTGAAGGAGGGTTGTGGTGTGGATGTGGATGTGATGGGAAGCGTTAGGAGAAACACGTTGAGGTGGTTTGGCAATGTGGAGAAGATGGAGAGTGAGAGACTGACGAGGAGAGTGTATGTGAGTGTGGTGGAAGGGGGAAGAGGGAGAAGGAACCAAGGTTGAGATGGAGAGATGGAGTGGAGAGGTATGTGAGAGAGGGGGTGTGTGAGCTGGGAGCAGAGCAATGAAATTGCGGGGGACAGGGCGACATGGATGTGATTTGTTAACAAATCGCATCCATCAAGATAGCTTGATGGATGGAACTTCATATTTTCATTAAGTAAATAAAGTATCAGAAAAGAACTAATTCAATGGTGTTCTTTTTTCGTTGAGCTGTACATTAAAATGTTTGTTTTCCTGGTCACGAGGTGTGTGGTAATGTGAAAAGCCAAACTGCCACTCCTGCCACTTGACACCCACCTTAGTCCTGCCCCATCAGGCCCTCGTCCCAGTCTCCGTCTCTGTCCTGACCTCGTCCCATCTCCTTCCCCGCCCTGTCATCATTCCTGTCCCTGTTCCAATCCCATTCCCAACCTTTACCCATCTACAAACCCACCACACACCGACCACCAACGCCACTCCATCCCTATCGTTATTCCTGTCCCCGCCCACTCCGTTCCCATTCTGTACCTGT
The DNA here is from genome assembly GCF_032717465.1 of Coenobita brevimanus. Lineage (NCBI taxonomy): Eukaryota > Metazoa > Arthropoda > Malacostraca > Decapoda > Coenobitidae > Coenobita > Coenobita brevimanus. The sequence goes on from NC_136983.1 coordinate 23,167,138, forward strand.
CCCATTCTCATCCCCATCTCATTTCCCCAATACCCCGTCCCCGTCCCCACACCTCCCCGCGGGTGCATTAGGAACACCTGGTTACCCTAATGGTGGGGTAAGTAACGTTATAATCCAGTTACTGTGGCTCTCATTACAACACACACACACACACACACACACACACACACACACACACACACACACACACACACACACACACACACACACACACACACACACACACACACACACACACACACACACACACACACACACACACACACACACACACACACACACACACACACACACACACACACATTCTTCCCCCCCCCCTCACTATTTTGCTGGTTTCGTGTTCGTCAAGCGTTCCCTTATCTGAAGAGCTGTAATCTAATTACAGATTGATACTGATACATTCATACATAGTTTTTGGACGAATGATTAGGATTGGGAGCGCAAAGGGTTCGACCAGTTTGGTGATAAATTCCGACGAATGGCATGCAATGGAACATAAAATGGAAAAGATACTGCAATAGACCTGCTGATCTTCTTGAGGTTAAAGAGAAGGTTATTACTCTGGTGTCTGATTCATTCAGTTGGGGATAGTAGTAACAGAACAAGAAGATTCTCATTCCTACAAATCCCTCCAGCTGAAACAGGCGGGGAAAAGTGAGAAGGACCACCATGCAGTGTAGAAAGATGTCATGGAATTTTCGTAGGAAAGGATGAATGAATAACTATAGTTTCTACACTAGCCTAATCCACAAGGAAAAGTCCATTTCCTGAACAATGTTGTATTCTCGCTGTATACTTCATGATCAGCAGGAGGAAAGTCATTACTCAGGATACTGTATTTATCCACGTAAGAATGTGCTTAGTTAGGGCATAGAAACTAAATACTTATCTAAGTGAGGTATAAAAATTGCCAGCAACATAAGCCTGTTTCCTGGCTTGTCCTACAGGAAGCCGCACAGTCACCCACCCATTTTGCCCATCCACCTCACCTACCTTGACCACCCACCTACCCACCCCCACCCATCTGTCCACCAATCTACCTACTTGCCCACCCACCCATCCACCTCACACATATAGCCACCAACTCACTCACCCACCCCATACCTCCACCAGCAGGATGACTTGCATGTTTGTACACACACACACACACACACACACACACACACACACACACACACACACACACACACACACACACACACACACACACACACACACACACACAGACGCACACACACACATAGAAGCACAGCAGTTTTATTACGAGCGAGCAAGCATAGCGAGTGATGTGATGTTTACGTTCAGTTGAGAATTGAGCGTCAAGACATGACACGACCCGGCCTGGCCCGACACGACACAGCCTGATCGCTATGGAGTTCAGAGGGTAATAACTTTTCCACTATGTGAGATAGAGAAGAGATTCTTTCAGCAACTACTAGATGCATTCAATAAATTTTGTTTTTAACTATATATTTACTCATAAGACCAAAGAAACCCCTTGGAATTTCAGCTTTATATTGGAATGTACCGAGGATATCAATTGACATGCTCCACTGTGAAATAGAATTGAAAAAGAATTCCTGCTGTAACATCACGTTTTCTTGTATGAATTCTGACAATCAGATATCGGATATTACGCTCATAATTTACAAGAACTTTTTTTGCATGTTTACGGGATGAAATCAGCAATGGTAATTGCCCCATTTCTGGGTTTTATCATTTGATCAATAAACATTTACCAGTGCAATTCGTTGACACGGCAAGTCGTGTGATAAATGTTATGGCGCATCGCTATATGCACATCCAGAGAGCAAAATGTGAGCAAGTAAATATTTTAGCTCAATTATTCTTCTGTTATTGTTCAACTACCTCATTATAAATGTTGAAAGTTTACACCAAGATGAAATTATGATGTCAGGCATATGTACAAACCCTCGCTCGCTCCCCATGCGCTCAGAAACCACACTTTACTGGTATTATGAATTACATTATTGCAATCTATCATATCTCTAGGGGATTTGTTTCACATGTTTATAACTCTGTCTAAGAAAAAAGGCTTTGTTTGATTTGACTGGACACATTAGCCAATACTTTTGTAACCAAAGTTTGGAAGTGTGAATGGAAGACTGTCAGGTGTTGATAGAGAAAGGGCACGAGAAGATGTGGCCTTATTAGTGTGCCCGGAAGTGCAGCAGTGTGTGACTGAATGGAAGGAGTTGTCATCGAGACTGATGTGGATGAAAGCGAAATTTGAACGTGAGTTGTTGGTATTTGTGAGTGCATATGGGCCTGCTAGTGAAAGGGATGAACAAGAGAGGGAGTCTTTCTGGAATCATGTTGATGAGTGTCTGCACAGTTTTGGAGCGAATGTGAATGTGGTAATGATGGGAGATCCGAATGCTAGAGTGGGAAATGTAACAGTTGAAGGTGTAGTTGGTATGCATGGTGTGCCTGGAAGAAATGAAATTTGAGAACAAATGATAGGGATGTGCGTTGAGCAAGATATGGTGATTGGAAATACCTTGTTTGAGTAGAACGATATTTATAAGTATACATGGGTGAGACAGGAGGGTGGAAGGGTTGTTGATAGGGCATTGATGAACTATGTGGTTGTGTTCAGGAATGTAATAGGAAGATTGTTGGATGTGAGAGTTCTGAGAGGGGAGGGTGGAGGTATATCTGACCACTATCTGGTAGAGGAAAAGTTGAGAGTAGGTAAGACGTGAGTGAGAGCTACTGTAGGAGAGTTAGGTGTGCCAGGGAGGTTTTGAAAGTGAGTGCGTTGGATAAAAGAGAGAAAATGATAGAGTATCAGGAGAAATTGAAATATGAGTGGAACGCAGTGAAACATCAGGAGAACGGCAGTGTGGAGGAGGAATGGCAGTTGTTTAAGAGTGCTGTGGTGGGGCCTGTGGAAGAGGTGTGTGGTGTGAGACAAGTGGGTGGTGATGTAAGAAAGTGAAGTGAATGGTGGTGCGAGGAAGTAAGTATGGCTGTGGTTGAGAAGAAACGTGCATATGAAGTGTGGCTGCAGAGGAAGGATGAGATGTCATATGAAAGGTATAAGGAAAAGAGGAATAAGGAGAGAAGGGCTGTGCGTGATGCTTAAGTGGCAGCAGATGAGAGGTGGGGTAGGCGGCTGACTGAGAATTTTCAACAGAAAAAGAAAATGTTTTGGAAGGAGATGAAAAGGGTTCGAAAGGGAGTCTGGGAAGGAAGAGCGAGTAAAAGCAGAAGATGGAAGGATGTTAACTGAGATGGATGCAGTAAGGAAGATATGGGAGGAGTATTTTGAAAGATTGTTAAATGTAGAGGAGGAAAGGGTGACTGAGATTGTGGCAGATGGAATAATGCAAAGAATTAATGTATTGGGAGAAATGAATGATTATTTGATCATGATGGAGGAAGTGCAGGAGGCAGTAAAGGAGATTAAAACAAGGAAAACTGCAGGTATGGATGGGTGTGTTGTGAATGCCTGAAAGATGGTGGAGCGACTATTGCCGACTGGTTAGTAAGATTGTTGAATATGTGTTTTGTGAAAGGTATGGTGCCCATTGACTGGGCAAGTGCTTGTATGGTCCAGTTGTATAAAGGTAAGGGTGATAAGTATGAATGCACTAGCTATAGGGGTATAAGTCTCTTGAATGTTGTAGGTAAGGTGTATGATAAAGTGTTAATTAAAAGAATTAGAGAGGGTACAGAGGGAGTGATGAGTGATGAGTATTGTGGCATTAGGAGAGAGAGGGGATGCGTGGATCAGGTGTTTGCTGTGAGACAGGTGTGTGAAAAGTATTTAGCGAAAGGATTTTGAGAAAGAGTATGATAGAATTGATAGGGAGACTTTGTGGACTGTTTTAAGATTGTATGGACTTGATCGTAGGTTGCTAAAAGAAGTGAAAAGTTTTTATGTAAATAGTAGAGAGTGTGTAAGAATGGAAAACACTGTGAGTGATTGGTTTCCCGTGAAAGTGGGGCTGCGGCAGAGATGTGTCATGTCGCATTGGTTGTTTAATGTTTATATGGATGGTGTTGTAAGGGAGGTGAATGCAAGAGTGCTAGGTGGAGGTCTGAGTCTGGTAAATGTTGATGGTAGAGAGTGGAATCTGAAGTAGCTGCTGTTTGCGGATGAAACTGCACTGCTAGCTGTTTCAGAGGAGAGATTGAGACAGTTGGTAGAGGAGTTTGGATGAGTGTGTGAAAGGAGGAAATTGAAAGTAAATGAGAATAAGAGTAAGGAGATGAAGTGAACGAGGTTAGTGAATGGTAGGAGGATGAATATAATTTTGAATGATGAGTTGCTTGAAAAAGTAGAGTGTTTTAAGTATTTAGGGTCACATGTTGCTGTGGATGGAAGAATAAATGCAGAAGTGAAGTTTAGAATAAATGAAGTAGGAAAGGTGCTGGGAGGAATGAAAAAAGTGTTTAGATGTCGTTCGTTTAGAATGGATGTAAAGAGAAGACTGCATGAGGGTATTGTGGTACCGACTGCGTTATATGGGGCTGAAACATGGAATATGGGTGTAGCAGAGAGGAAAAGTTAGAATGTAATGGAGATGAGGTGTCTGAGGAGTATGTGTGGAGTAACGTGTATGGACTGAGTGAGAAATGATGAAGTGCAAAGAAAAGTGGAGTTGTTTGGGAGATGGCTGATCAAGTTGAACAGAGGGTGTTGCGATGGTCTGGGCATATGGAGAGAATGGATAATGAGCGATTGTTGAAAAAGATAACTAGAGCTGATGTGAGAGGTATAAGGCTGAGAGGGAGACCACGAATAGGATGGATCGACAGTGTGAAGAGAGCGTTGGATACAAGAGGGATGTCTGTTGAGCAATAGAAATGACTGGAGAGTAACTGTGAATGAATAAAGGATGACGTAGCCCTCAGTGGATGTTCTCCTGCATTTGGTCTGATCAGCTGATCATGTCAAGTGTGGTTAAGGGGATGGGTCCATAACGATGTGGCAGGGTAAACCAGCTCTGCTGTCGGGCCGTGCTGCGGATGTCACTGATTGCACTGCGCAGTTGACCCTCGTGCGGTGTGGTGCGATGAGGATCTGTCCGTTCTCCCCTTGGGGCTAAGATGCGAATGACTGTGTTTGAGTGGATGAGTAAATTGGGAGTGTGTCGTCCTGTCTCGGCTACCTCCCTTTCCATGGGGGTATATATATATAGATAGATAGATAGATAGATAGATAGGCTCTGGTGAAAGATGACCGGTCTGTTGCCAAGTACTGTACACCAAGTACGTTGTCGTAGTATAGCGTCATTCGGCAACGTTGTAATCTTGGATCAGATCCCATTAAAGTCTGTCCCTTGATAAAGGTATTATAATTAACACTTCTAACCATTCCTCTTGTGTGGGAATCATATTTGTCACATTTCCCTATACTCTCTCTATTTTCTGCACATCATTTATTTATTAAATATTTACAATACGGTGACCGAAACTGAACACAGTAGTGCAGATGTATGCATACCAATATGCTGAACAAAGGGAACATGATTTAATCTCATTTTGATTCGATTATTATATATATATTTGCAGAACCAACTAATCTCCTATCCTTCTCTACTGCCCCTGAGCAATGTAGACTTGATTTTATTAAAATAATTTTATGATTATTCCTACACGTTTTCCTTGTTGTACATTGTCGGACTGGACATCATTCACAGTGAAGTTATCATTTCCATATTTACTACTAGTATTTAACCTGCCACATGCCAGCCGACTTGGGACCTTCATGGCACCCCAGTGCCGGCCTATTTTTTTTTTGTTTTTGTTTGGTAGATAGGTTAGGAATTATGACAAAAAATGAAGAACAACCATAAAAGTAATTACAGTTGCCTAAAAGGTCGATTTTAAGGTCAATTCTCTCTCGGCAGGCAACTGAAATGTTCGGAGTAATGCCCGTAGACTTCTTCGGCCAAAGCCGACACCCAGCGAACTGAGGTAGGTGATCGTTTTCTCCATGGGTAAGTATCCCAAATGACCCAGGAACACTTTCAGAAGGTATACAGATGATGTGGGAACTGTCCCCAAGCATAATTAGGTGCGGAGGCACATTACAACATTCGAGTGAGTGGCATTTTTTCGATAATGTTCGTATTAATGGATTTTCTAGTTTTCACATAAGTGTTTGTCCACACATATATATTTTACATTTGCATACTTTTTCGCACAACGAATTAGTCTCGCATATTGTACTCGTTATTTGTGTAAGGTTAATATATGGGGCATGTATAATAAATGTGGTTAATGCATATGCACCACAGACAGGATCAACGGATGAAGAAAAGGAAGAGTTCTGGAGAAAGCTAGAAAGTGAGATGGAGACAATTGCTGTGGAGGAGAGAGTGGTGCTGGGCACGGATCCGAATGGACATGTTGGAGCAGATAATGAAGGAACTGAAAGGATACATGGAGGCCATGGGCTTGGAAATGTAAATGCAGAGGGTGAACGGATACTGGATCTGGCCATTTCCTTTGACCTGGCAATTGCTAATACTTTCTTCTGCAAGAGGGAAGAGCATATCATTACGTATAAGAGAGGAGGATATTCTACCCAGAGAGACTACCTTATGTACAGAAGACCAAATCTGGTAGAGATAAAAAGACTGTAAAGTTATACCAGGTGATCACGTAGCACCGCAACACCGGCTGCTGGTGATGGATGTGTGGCTAAGAAGACCAAGAAAAGGAAGGTGGAGGTATGAGAAGAGGATTCGATGGACGGCACTGAAGGAGGAAGCGAAGAGACAAGAGTTCAAGACTAAGGTACTGGATAGGGTGAACGTAAATATAGAGGGAGTTCAGGACTGGTGGAAAGAGAAAGCAGAGACCGTGAAAGGAGTGGCCAGAGAAGTACTTGGAGAAACATCGGGAAAGCGACGTACAACTAGAGAAGAATGGTGGTGGAGAGGAGACGTTAAGAATGCACTAAAAAGGAAAAAGGAAACAAAGAAGCAGTGAGAGCAAAGCAGATCGTGGGAGGACAAGATGGTGTATAGAAGTGCAAAGAAGTTAGCACGGAAAGCAGTGGCAGTGGCTGAGGCTGAGGCTTGTCGTGATATGTATGAGGAGCTGGAAACACCTGAAGGAGAGAAGAGAATATACAGGATAGCAAGGATTAGGAACAAGTCTACAAGGGATGTAAATCATGTGAAACAGATGGAAGATGTAAATGGTGTTGTGCTTATCGATGAGATGAAGGTACTAGAGAGATGGAAGGAGTACTTTGAGGGCCTTCTAAATGAGGAGAACCCACGGGATCATCAGGACGATGGAATACCATACCTAGGTCTTGCGAGTTGTGCAGAGAGAACAGAAGTGGTGAGAGGACTTAAAAGAATGAAGAACAACAAGGCAACTGGACCAAATAAGATCCCGGTGGAGGCGTGGAGGGCCCTGGGAGAAGCGGGAGTGGATTTGTTGTGGAATTTACTGTGCAAGATAGAGGAGCAGGAAGAGATACCAGATGGGTGAAGGGAGAGTGTGTTGGTACCCATTTTCAATGAGAAAGGAGATGTACTAGAGTGTGGCAATTATCATGGAATTAAAGTCAAAGTCAAAGTCAAAGTCAAAAGTTTATTTAGCCATAGAGATTACAATAGTTGACATAACACTTAGTTTACTAGCGGCTGAGCCTTTTGAGAGTCCAGGAACTCTCTTTAAAGGCACCTTGTATTTCTTGCACTTTTGGTAAACATCAGTTGTCTAGTAAGGCTAAAACTACGATTTGACTAAATCAGCTGTATGACTTTTAAGTAATAATGGTCATCCCCGAATGACAATAATTTAAGATTTTAATAAAGGGCATATACAAGATAGCACTACAACAAAACGGAGGTAATTTTATATTAATGCCAGTAATAATAGTAATAATAATAATAATAACTACCACAATAACAATAATAATAATAAATAATAATAATAATGAAAGTCAACTAATTTAAAGAATTAGTACTTTGATAGTAAGTAGGATTTATAAGCAGATTTGAAAGATACAGGCTCTCTTAGTTCCCGAATGGCCATTGGGATACCATTCCAAACTTTGGGTCCCTGATAAGTGATATGTGACTGGGACTGGGTTGAAGCCATGAGCGGTATTTATAGATTACAGTTATTTCGGAGATTATACCGATCATTCATATTAAAATCAAAGTAACTGTTAAATGACAGGTTGCGCACAGACCTGTAAACAAACAAAGCAGTGCAGTAGGACTTTATATCAGGCAATTTTAGGACACCCAATTTCTTGAAAGATGGATTAGTGTGGTCATATTTGCGTAAGTTTTCCATTATACGGACCGATTTCTTTTGGGCTATAAATAAGCGGTTTAGCTGTGTCTTATAAGCACCACTCCATACATTGTTACAATAAAACAATAAAGGAAAAATCAGCGATTAATAAATGAGCTTAAAAGACCGTGTTGTTTGTTGATTACGAATTTGGTACATGATACCACACTGTTTGCTAATCTTTGTATGGAGATACTGGATATGTAAATGCCATGACAAACGTTCATCAATTATAACACCAAGGAATTTTATACTGTCCACTCTTTCAATTGACTGGACACCTATGTAGATGTTGGGTTGATTTGCAATGCTTTGTTTCCTTCTAAATATAATGTAATGAGATTTGCTTACGTTTAGCGTGAGCTTGTTGCTTGTTATCCATTTTTCAATATCTATTGGGCTGCTATTTACAACATTTGATAGTTCATTGAGATTTTGGTGGCATGCATAAAAGGTACTATCATCAGCAAATAGTATTAAGCTGCTATCACACACAATGAAGGTTTGGGAAGGGATACTGGATGAGAGACTGAGGCTGGAGGTGGAGGTGGCCAGAGGTCAGTTTGGTTTTATGCCGGGAAGAGGAACAACGAACCTAATATTCATACTGAGGCAAATGGTAGAAAAGTATAGAGAAAAACAGAAAGAACTACATAATTGGTATTTATAGATCTAGAGAAGGCCTATTTTAGAATACCGCGACAGGAGTTGTGGAGATGTTTGAGAGAGAGAAAAGTACCGGAAAAATGTGTAAGACTGGTAAGAGAAATGTACAGGAATGTTAAGACGCGAGTGAGGAGTGGAGCAGGCATGACGGACAGTTTTGGAGTGGAGGGGGACTGCTTCAGAGCTCTGCGCTGAGCCCCTTCCTTTTCAACATCGTATTCGATGTGTTGACGGAGGATGTAAGAATGGGGACACCGTGGGACATGATGTATGCCGATGATGTGGTTTTGGTGAGTGAGTCAAAAGAAGGGATAGAGCGCAGACTGAATGAGTGGAGATTAGCACTGGAGACTAGAGGAATGAAAATAAGTAGTACAAAGACAGAATATATGATGTGTACAGAGCAGGTGCACAATAGACGTGAAAGTATTAGGCTGGATGGCGTGGAGCTGAAGAGGGTGGATGCATTTAAATACCTGGGATCCACCCTATCAGCAGACGGTAGTGAAGATAAGGAAATAATCGGAAGAATCCAAGCAGGATGGAGAAGTTGGAGAGACGTATCAGGGGTATTGTGCGACAGGAGAATGCCAGTGAAATTAAAGGGAAAGGTGTACAAAACTATGGTAAGACCAGCAATGACGTACGGGGGGGGCGCGGAGGCACTACCTGTGAAGAAAGTAAACGGGAGGAGGATGGAAGTAGCGGAAATGAGGATGTTGCGATGGATGTGTGGCGTGACAAGGGAGGACAGAATCAGCAATGCAAGGATCAGAGGAACAGTGAAGGTGGTGGAGGTTTCGAAAAAGGCACAAGAGGCAAGACTTCGATGGTACGGGCATGTCATGAGGAGCGATGGACAAAGTGACGAGAGGAGAGCACTGGATATGGAAGTATAGGGAAGGACGAGGAGAGGAAGACCCAAAATAAGGTGGAAAGATTGCATAGTGGCGGATATGAGAGAGAAGAGTCTGGATACCAACATGGCAGGCGATAGAGGCAGGTGGAAGAGACTCATCAAGAACAGCGACCCCATATAAAGATGGGTAAATAAAGCTGATGAAGAAGAAGAAGATTGTACTCATTATTAATTTTGTGTCTTCTCTCGAACACACAAGACACATTACACAAGTTATATATGAAGTACTTACACTGCACTTATCATGAAATCACTTACACTAATTTATATATATATATATATATATATATATATATATATATATTACAGTTACTTATGAAATAGCTTACCCAAATTTATATATACATTACAGTTACACTCATAAGGATCTTTTTTCGTACATAACACAGGTTTCTAACACTTAGAAGTGTGACATTCCTCAAAGCATGGGATTAGGCACAACCCTACATCACACTCCACACACTGGTACCTGGTGTCCTTCCACTGGGTCCATGGCCGTTCTGGGCTATTCTGGAAGATGTGACACCTGCATTGGGGAGTCATTTTTTGTGCCTTGTGGGGTGACAGGTTTATGGAAGTGGCGTTTGATGAGGCGTAGGGGGTTGTCACCGCAGTGTGGATGTTGGTGAGGCCCACGATCACGTCCGTGGGTGCCAACCAGCTCCCTACACAGCTCTCTGATGAACCCCTTGAAGGTCTCGCTGGTTTCCGTGGTGCTGGCGTGGAGGAGGTGGGCATTCAGTTATATCCAGAAAATGGAAGAAAAGTTTCTTGTATCACTTCATCTTGGGCCTGGCACAGTCCACACTTAAAATCATGGACTCAGAGTGGTCCACTTGCCTCTGGCTTCCAAAGGTGAACCCATTCTTCCCTGTGGTAGTCCACGGTCTTGGTGAGGTGCATCAGGGGGCGGTGAACCATCGATAAGAGGTTCACTTCTCAGTTGTGGTGCCAGGTGGTGGTGAGGATATTGTTCGCCTTGTAAAACACAGCCTCCTTCCTTTGAAGCTTCTGGCCTATCTGTATCATGTGCCGCTGGGTGTTCTTTACTTTCCTACAGATACCTGTCTCCTCCTGGAGCAAGTACCGAGCAAGAATCAGGCTTGTGTACCAGTTGTCCAGGTACAGGATGCGCCCACAATGAAGGTACTTCTCCATCATAGTCTTCTCCATGGCCACTGACAGTCCGACTGTTCTATCTTCCATAATGTCTGACTGTGCATCTGTGTACAGGACTATGTCCTGCACATACACGGTCTTGCAGTCACACATGACAAAAATCTTGAACCTACAGAGGTATCTCTTGCTTGGGATATACTGTACTGCCTGAAGGCGATGTTTTTCCTCCATAGCACAAGACTCTCGTCTATGACCAGGTCTCTGTTGGGCAGTGGTCTCCAACTTTTTCTAATTCTCGCCCCCCCCCCACACTGAATGACACGTTCTCTGTGCCACCTTCCTCAAATACTGTATTTCACTGGCATAGCTGGCACGTGTCAATAAATATCATAGATTCTTAATCTTTGAAATTGTTTATATATTCAGATAACTAGATTTCTTATTCATATCTGAAATATTTTCACCATATTTAGAAAATATTGAATTCCATCATAATTCATAGTTTCATATATAATTAACCTCTTTATCAAGCCTTAGCACTCCCCCAGGCAGCCTTTCATGCCCCCCTATGGGGGAGCACCTCACAGGTTGGAAACCACTGCTGTATAGGGAGAGAAAGAGGTGGAGAACTGTGCCCTCAGGTGATCAAACACGAGCTTAATCCTCCTCATCCTGTCAGTGTTGCCAATGTTGCTGGAGTCCTCAACATCGAAAAAATGAAGGCAGCTTAGTATGTACTGGAGCCTATTCCACCCCATAACTCTTCAGAAGAAGGGTGTCAACATAAGGGAGTCAACAGTCCGGTACGACAGCAACTGATTTTTCTTGATTAGTCCCATCAGGAGAACCAAGACCAGGAAGAGGTACAATTCGTCACTCGTTATGTCTGCATCAAAGAGTCGGCTGTAGGGTTGTGCCACGGCAGAAGGTGGCATAGGTGTTAGAGAAGAGAAAGATTCTCAATATTAGCTCCCTCTTTAAAAAGATTCTTGAAGGAATCGAGTCTCCTTGATATGGAAGTCACCTCCAGCACAATACAACCTGCCGTATCACCGCCTGTGAAGGGATGAATGATGGGAACGAAATTGCTCCCATGTTCCCATTCCCATGTGACTTCATCCTCTCCTTCAGTTTCGCCTTCATCACCAATGGGGCCACCTCTGTCGCCGTCATCAGGATGGGGAGGAAATTCAGTAGTAGGTTGCAGAGGAGGTTGGGGAATAGAGCTTGCCTACTCACTTTCCCCACGACTCACTTTTCTTCTCCCTGCCTTTTCTCTTCCCTTTTACTTTACCTTTTGCTTCTTTTCTTACTGTTTGAGACAAGGGAGGAAGCGCAGGGAGGGTGTGGGAAGGGAGTGTGGTGAGGTTTAGGTGTGGTGGAGGTGCTGGGATGGGGAGAGGCAGCACAGTGTGGAGCTGGAGGTGGTGGGTATCGTCATTCACCATGTGAAGAAAACAAAGCACTGCTCACCTACCTTGCACTTTTCACTAACTAGTTCTTCCCCACTCCTCTAAGTTTTCCTGGGCAAGCCTAACCACGAAGGCAGCTGATGTTCACCTGAGGGGTTGGCTTTGTATTCTTCATCACTAGAGGAATTATCCATTGAGTAAGAGTGGCTTGATGAGGCAGAAAGTGGTGGTGGTGGTGTTGCAGGGTAGATACAGCCATGCAGACAGCCATATACTTCGCCTTTCTTGGGGATGAAGTCTCGTCCTCGCTGCTTGATTCCAACTCAGGTTGGATGTAGTCTCGATGAGCAAGATCATCAGTGGGAGAATCAATTTCTTCTTCAAAGGGGATTATTCAGGAGCTCATCAATCTCGTGTTGGGGAATACCGTGATGCGCCATTGTGCTCACTCACCCACTCACAAGGTGGGACAGAGATGGCAGGGCCTCTCGCAGGAGGAGGGACGCAGTGATGACTCTTGGCGTTGGTATTAGGGCTAGACAGGCACGGGAGTATCCCTAGCAAACATCTCGTGCCAATATTGAAGTTTTGATTTTTAGCAAATATTTCAAATTGATGACACATATACATGTCACTCGCATTTTGTGCATATGCAAGGCCTGACTTTTATATACGTTGCTGACACGGGACGAGTTAAAACTTTGCATTTATTAATATTAAAATCCATTTTTTGTAACTGAGCCCATGTGAACAATTTATTAATGTCTTTTTCAGTTATCTGTCTTCATCTGGGTTTATCTGCTGTGCTACCAATTTTTGCAATATAAGCAATTTTGAATCCTTTACAAATCTTTGTCATTATCATTAACACAAATTAGAAACTGAATGGGAACGAAAAGGGCAAATTTGTTTTGGAAAAATATATGTATGGTGGTAACATGAATATATTTATTTGGTGATAACATGAGTAAAACTGATTGGTGCTATCAAGAATCAAACAGAAATAATTGGCAATGAAGAAGTAAAAGGGAGATTTGAACTACGGTATCAGATGATAGTCGACATAAATCTAAAATGTCATTGCAATGAAAACATAAAGACTGCTCCTCTCTTTCTCTATGAAGGGTCTCCCCATGGGCTTATGAAAGTGCATGAAGGTAACAGGAATTAGAATTACCGTTGGCAGGAGTAAACTTGTCACAGTGAAAGTGTTAATGGAGACTAACACTTTCTTTGACTGTAAATTAGTCCCTGAAGATCAGGAATTAAGCCTTTGTCTGTTCGTTTTTTACAATAACAGAACAGAGGAAGGAAAAACAAATGAATAAACTAGAGGCTCCACCAAAGGGGGAATCACAAAAACCGCAAGCCGATACATATCTGATTCTGCTTGGAATATAACCTTGACCTACTTTCATCAGTTTCATACTTGTAGATTTTCATCTCTACTACACACCCGTAAAATTTTGTGATGATATCTTGAGCGGCTGCTAAGTAACGGTGCTAACACACAGACACACCGACAGACAAGCTGAAAACAATACTCGTAGGAGATTTTCATCCCAACTACACACCTGTAAAATTTTGTGATGATATCTTGAGTGGTTGCGAAGTTATCGTGGTAACAGACACACAGACCTTGACCTACTTTCAGCAATTTCGAACTCGTGATCGATTTTCTTTTCTGTTACACATCTGTTAAATTTTGTGATGATATCTTGAGCGGTTGCAAAGTTATCGTGCTAACAGACACAGACACACACACAGACAAATTGAAAACTATACCAGCTTCACTATTGTGGCTAGTACAAAAATAACCCATACACCAGATTACAGGTGTCCTCCATTCATAAAAAATCTGTGACAGTTGGACTTGAACATCCGCAGGTTGAAGTTTGGGGGGAACCCATTCTGGGGAAGTGAGTTCCAAAGAGATGCAGTTCAGGAAATAAAAGAATTTTGATAGGCAGAAGTTCTGCAATATGGCAGTATGACAGTCCATTCATGAACTCTAGCAGATGCCCTGGTAGCAAGGCGGAAGGCATGAAGAGGTAGCACAATGGATGCAACGTCGTCTGAGCATGTCATAAAGTATCTGTTGAATAATGCAAGGCAGGCAACATTCCTTCTCATTTGCAGGGGAGGTGGTTCATCTGTATTAGTAGGGTTATTACCAAGAGAATATGTGATAACTATTGGTCTGTAATCAGAGAGGTCAGAGGAACTTCCTTTCTTCGGAACTGAGTGGATATTGGCTTCTTTCCAAGAATTAGGGAATGAAGAAGTACATATGCATAGTCTGAATAATTAAGCTAGAGCAGGAGCAAGTTCTGGGAAACACTTTTTAAAAACAATTGGAAGAATTCCATCTGGACCTGGAGCTTTGTTGGCTGATAAATTATCTAGGATAGATTTTATGTATGTACACTGTATCTTAAGTGGAAAAGTTTCGGGAGAGTCAAGTTCTAGTACAGGGACGTTCTGGCTGACTGCCTCAGGTAGAATTTCTGGCAAATGAACTGGCAAGGATGTTCGCTTTACCATGTGGGTCATTTATAGCGTTAGCATCTGAAGATATAAGTGGGATAGTGGGTGATGACTTGTTAAAGTTATTATTAAGGGAACTGAGAGTTGACAAAAATATTCTACTGTCAATAGGATTATTTCATAGTTTCGATGCTTGGTTATGAAGAAAGTTTGATTTAGCGAGATTTATCACTGCTTTTCCATGGTTTCTCGCAGTATTAAATTGGTTGAACAATTCAAATATTTTTTTTTTTAATTTTAAACAAAAGGTATATGCTAAGGATTTTCGGGTCTTTGCTCAAGCGCAATTGCTATCAAACCATTTTGGGGAGTTCGATCTTTTAGTAAATTGTTGACTGGGTATGAACAATTCCATTCCAGCTTGTATTAAGTAACTGATGTGGGACTGCATAGAACTGATATCACTGGCGAAGAAAGAGGGCCATGGAATATCAACAAGATAATTTCTAAATCCGTCCCAGTCTGCCCTATCAAAGTGCCATCGGATCACCATGATCGGTTCAGAACGGGGAGGCTCGGGGCAACTGACTAATGAGGCTTTGATGGGATTGTGGTCGGAGGATCAGAGTGGTGGCAGTACGTCTGTCCTGTATTGATCCAAGTTATTTGTATGGAATATTTCCAAGATATAGGTGCTATGGTCAGGACTATCTAGTATTCTGCTTGGTTGTTTTACCAGTTGCTTAAGAATGAACGATTCTCCAAAAAGCTCAGATTCTAGACCAGTATCGTCAGTCCTGGCAGAAAGTGATAACCATTCAACATTATGGATGTTAAAATCACCCAAAACAGTAATTTCTGTGGAATATAAAAACATAGGAACATAGGAAAGAGGATAAATGCAGCAGGCCAGTTGGCCTATGCTAGGCTGCTCCTAGAAGACTAACTGAACTACTAGAATGAGATAAGGATAGCAAAGAAGAAGGCCATCCCCCGCTCACCAAACCCTCCAACCGAAGCTGGCAGGAAAAAGAAAGAACACCATGCAGTATCGAAAAACTGGCGTGGACATTTTATAGGAAAGTGTGAAAGGTGAAAAAAGAGACTATCATAGTGTAACCTGAAAAGGAAAACGAATGAATTAGTACTGGTTATATGTATTTTATTTTTTTGTAAGGATGAGGTTAACCCTTAATCGCCGGTTGACGGTTATATCTCACGCAAAATTGGTGGATCGCCAGCACCGGGTGATGGCTATAATCGCAAGTGTTTTTGCGCCACAGTTTGAAGTGTCCGCCACTTGCTCTCATCACCAAAGGGTGGGGGTAGCCTTCCAGCACCAGAGGCAAGCATGCCTCAATCGTCTCTGTGACTCTTCCAGGTGTAATACGATGTTTTTTATGTTTTTTTTTTACGTCTTTCGTCCGATTCTGTTCCTGCCTTATGTGGACCCTTGCATCATCCACCCCTGTCAAACCTCTTTCCAAGAATAGTAGAAATGGATTCAGTGATAGTGCCATAAGGGATGCCTTGGATGCAACAGTGTCTGGTTTATCTAGGAGCTGAGTAAGTAATCACATTGAGAGGCAAGCAACAGTCGGCACCGTGGCCAAACACATGAACACGTCCTGCTCTCACGCCGCTCTCGAGGCGAAAATGAGTTCTCTTCCTCGCGTAATTACTCAACAACGGAACGACCTAGAGACCTGGGGATACTTTCATTCGCAAGAAGAGTTGATGAGTAAAATGTTTGTTAATTCGTTTCCGTAAGTGCTATACTTTTTGAGATATTAAGATTTGAGGACAAGCAGTTTTCAGCAGTTTCCGAAAAACTGCCCATAGTGAGGTGACGACTTCGGTAAACGTTGCTCGGCATGTGAGGGTTATGGTTCGTCAACTGTGTGAATATGGAGACAAATACGCTGGGTTCTGAAGAAGCATTGGGGAGCAATAAACTAAACGGATATATATGGTAATATTAATCAAATTTAGCTTATATTATGAATAATCAAAGTTAGCTGAAGTGAACTTCAAAATAGTGTCAACTGCAAATTCAGATTTGATAAAGCAAGAGGTTCCACGCCCTTGTTACGGAAGTTTCGGGGGAGATGGTAACCAGGGAAACAAAATGGGGATATGTCAGTAGAAGGAGAGATTTGGGTTTCTGTGAGGAACATCGCTACAGGGGATACAGACTAGAGGAAAAAGTGAACAGAATTCAGATTGGTACTAAGACCACGGATATTAGTGAAATATAAGGCCGAACCTGCTCTTCTCCGCTGACGTACATGAGCAGTGTTTGCAACAACTGCTGTCAGTACAGTCGCTTGATTGCCACCAGGAGGACCCTATGCCCCCTTGCCGGTTGTGGTAATCCGAGATACCACCGAATTTGCTGACAATAATGCAGTGGCCACTGCTAGGAAGAGGTGGAAATGGAAGGTGTGACATCTAATATAGTATTAGTAACAAGTATTCTTACACACCTCAGATTTGCATCTCCCAGATTTCATCTGGTAACACTGACTCAATGTCCAGATGTACGATGTTATATGTCCCCGCCTCATCTTCCCTTCACGCGTATATACTTCTAGCTATTTACTTACCCTTGGACAAAATTCTATGAATGTTTTTATTAATCCCTTCAGTCAGCCAAATGTCTATTTGCTCTGATATTACTTTTATGTGTGGAGGAAACTGGTCTCTCCTCCCCATCCCCCTTCTTCCCTCCCTCTCTCGTTCTCTTTCATACACCCTCCCACCCACTGGTCATTGCCTCCCTCCTTATCCTCCCCTTCTCTCATTCTTCCTTCCTCGTTCCCCTTATTCTCTCTCCCTTCCATCTCTCTCTCTCTCTCTCTCTCTCTCTCTCTCTCTCATACTTCCAGCTATTTACCTCGCTTAAGGCAATATTTCTTTCGTCAATTATGCCATTATCGATGAGTAGCTTTTGTTAATCTCTCCAGCCGGCCAATAATTTATCTAAAGTATTTGTTCTTATATTCTGATATAAATCAAGGCTCTTGCCGGGTACCAGGATTTGTGGGATGGACTCCTCATTTACTCCTAGACATATTTTTTTTTTTTTTTTTTTTTTATGTGTCCGACTCTGGGCATAGGCTTCACAGCCTGCTATCAAGGCCCAGCAGTCCTCCTACATACCATACACCTCTACATGTCACCACTTCGGCGCTAACACCCACCGTCCATATTGAATACATGCTAGGGCTGTCTCATACAGGACTGGTGTATTGGTATTAGCGGGGGTATTTTTACGACATGTCGGCGGGTCTTCTGGTAGATCAGTAAAGCCTGATTTAAAGAAATTCAAATCCTTAAACTGTTCCCTGCCCCAGCCAGGATTCGAACCTGGGTCCGTAAGGACTGCAGGCCACCTCTCTACCGATTGAGCCACCGCCTCCCCCTCGCCCTAGTCTGACGACTCTCGCTATCAATAGCGCATTGGGCTTTGACTTTCCGAGGAATCTGTTCAGGCTTGGTCAGTTGTGAAATAAATAAGAATAATATTTTAAAAATCATCAATTGGTCCCTCCTCCCCTTCTCTCTCTCTCTCTCTCTCTCTCTCTCTCTCTCTCTCTCTCTCTCTCTCTCTCTCTTTCCCCACCCCTGCGTGTCTCTTCTTCTCAAAGTGTTTTTAAAGAGCGATACCACTCGGACGACCGCCTCTCTACATGGGCAACCTGTGGTCCGTGGTCAGCATGCGACCCTACGCTCCAACACCAACAACGCATGATGGCCGAGTGGGAACTATTCATAAGAAATTAGAGAACTGTAGTTATACAGACCTGTTATCTGTGTGTCTGACAGGCTGCAGGAGGTTATCGCATATTGCGGGGAGGAACGATCCATTATACACTTTTCTCTGCATAGACTGTGCGGTAATTTATAGGCTTTGATAAAACACATATTTGGTTATTAGGTTATGTAGAAACACCTTCTCTTCATGCTAAAGGACTTTTGCCAGTGCATTTATATAGTAATATTTCCATAATATTTTATGGAAATTTTGCTCCATTAACAAACTAATCACATCCATATTACCTTCTTAATCTCCATATCCTATACACAGATGTGTAGATATTATCAATACCACTCCAGCTATTTACGAAATATGGAAGAGTACTGCAAGAAAAGTATGAAGAGTTCGCCATGAAACGACACTGAAATACAGGAAAAAAAAAAAAACTTTTTGTTAGAGTGGGAAAAATACTTGCAACAATCTTAGGACTGCCAACTGTGTATTTGACAGTCATAACGTATACGACAGACAGACAGAAAGAATGGGGATGGGGAGAGAGAATAAGGGCAGCGAGGGAGGGAGACCGAGAGAGAGAGAGAGAGAGAGAGAGAGAGAGATGAGGAGGAGGAGGAGGAGGAGAAGAAGAGAGGGAATGGGGAAAGAGAGGGCAGGATGGAGTAGGAGAAAGAGAGAGGGAGGGAGGGAGAGGAATAGGAGGAGGGGGAGAGAGACCAATTCCCTTCACACATAAAAGTAATATCAGAGTAAATAAACTTTAGCTGAATGGAGGGATTAAGAATTATACTCATAGAATATCGCCCTAAGGTAAGGAAATAACTAGACGCATGTGAAGGGAAAATGTGCTGGGGAACATAGGATATTGTACATCTGGACATGGAGTCATTGTTACCAGATGAAATCTGGGAGAGGCAAATCCGAGGTGTGTAAGAATACTTGTGGCCAATAGTACATGAAGTGAGCTGTAGACAGTTGGAGGTAGTGGCATTATGAGAGTGTGCCGTCCTACTCCCTTTGTTAATGAAAACACTGAAAATGTTCAGCAAAGGGAGATGGTCAGGAACAGGTCCCGAGGGCTGATGAAACGTGAGCTCCAGCTCTCCTTGTCACCAGCTTTCCATCCACCTCGGGAGTACCGCCCTGTTCTACTAGTGCTACAGTTTTGTCAATAGGAGCTGTCTAGTGGCAGCAGGAAATATACCCGGTATTTGTAAATGTGTAGTGGCAGTGAAGGAATTAATGGTGGTTGTATCCTTCACTTATTAAATCATCTGGTAGCAGGAAAATGAAAATATAATAAAAAGTTTACCGAGCTGAATGGGTTTAGAATTAAATGTAACCTGATTCTTTAACCCCTTCGAAAAAAGGATGTTCTTTTTCACTGCATTCCTGCAATCTCTGAATGGTTTCATTTAGCTAACGAGAGACATTTTAAACTGCAGAAACTATGATTTTCATTAACCCCTACAGCCTGAGGATATACTTTTCATTCTTGCTATCAGTAGACGAATTTATTCACCTTAACAGATACTTTTAAAAGTATGATGGATGGATAGAACTTGCATTATTCCTTGTGAGTTTAACGTGCTCTTCAATACTGAGTAAAATCGTCTGGAAGAGCATCATGGAACTGAATAAATTCAGTCAAGTGAAAATATCTGGTGACAGCCAAAAAATTAAATGAGATTGCTAGTGAACGAATGAACTGAAGGTTGATTATTAAACATTTTCCACAGTGCCCTTCCTAACTTGAATAAATCTGCTTTCTGGCAGAAACACAAATGTGACTTAATGAAGAAGATTGATGGAGATTATTTCAGCAGTATTCTTTTGGCTAGAAGATTATTCCTTAACCCATTTAGCTATGACACATTATTTAGTGTGGTCTTACTTCCTTCAGTCAAGTTTATTCAGCTTAGGATAGAGCTTTCGAACTGAACGAGTGAGATGGATTGTAGTTTTCATTTACTCCTTCAGTAAAAGAGGTCTTTGCTGTGTTTGCTAAATTAGGCTGGTGGTGGACTGATTATAAAAAAAAAAAGGCCATCGGATTGAAATGTTTAAGCTGAAAAATTTCCTTGATAAAGCAATGTGAGTTAAACCCTTCAGTTCTGTAACATATTTTATTTCATTTTATTCTAACTACACATTGGATATTTTATTCAGTTTACGACA
>NC_136983.1:23190491-23197991 GCF_032717465.1 Coenobita brevimanus
ATAACTCTACACTGAGTGACAAGCCAAATGGTTTACTGTACACCGGGAAACCATTTACTATGCTGGGTGGAAACCATATAACCAAATTTTGGCACCTGGTGGTTTAGTGGGTAATTATTGCGCTCCAGTCGGATTGAACCTGTGAAGGTTTATATCAAAGGGGTGGTTGGGGTTGATTGCCCATGTAATGCCACTCAGGGATGAGTGAGGCTGGTCACTCTCATCTTAAATGTCGAGATCAGGTGCCTAGCCCCGGGCTCCTACGCTCCTCTTGGGGCAATGTAGGATTGGATAATGGTTTTATATATATATATATATATATATATATATATATCTATATATATATATACATATACCCCCTCCACAATATGTCTACCCCCGATGTATATATGTCCCCCCCCCAGTGCATACATGCCCCCACTAAATTTGCTAGGTCAGCATGCTTTCCCACGCCTGAAGACGGCGTTATTGCATCAGTTGATATCGGGCAGCCGAGAAGGGTAGACTATTTTACTGTGAGCTTGTAATAAACTCCTTATCTAGCTGTTTGTACACGGAGTTTCTATCACCAAAGTATTGCAAGTTACATTTGGTAGCAGCGGTGTTTTGAACCATCACATTCTGACCGCCTCCTTGGATTTTTAGTGATACAACAAGATACCCGACGACTCGCATCTGCCAGCCTCGCCCCTCCTCCGTGCCTCTAGTGGTATAATCCCTTGGCTGTGCTTTTCGACTGTACCATTTTTCTCACCAGTGCTCACCTTTCAAACAACCGCACCCATACGCCTTGTTCCTGCCCGCATGTGTCGCCGTCGCCAACCTACGCACCTGTTGCACCTGTTCCCAGCACCTGTTCCGGACTCATCATAGCTTCTGCCCCCACGGTGCCACTTATCGCTGTCTGCCCGCTGCCTGCCCACCACCATTCTCTGCATTTGCAACTCACCAGCTCTACACCTGCCTTGCGCCGACATCTGCCTCACCACCCACCACCGGCCTCCGCCGTCGCCCGCATCTGGTCTGCATTACGGAGCCTCCTAAGACCGCCACTCCCTGCCGGTGATTCATCGCGGTGTCTTTTCTCCTCTCCGCCCAGCTGTCTCTCCACCGCCACCCCGCCCTGTCGCCCCACCCTGCACCGTCTTCCCGCCCCGCCCCAGCCCAGCTACGCCCAGCCACTCTGCACAACATACATCTCGACACTCCCGTTTCTATTGAGTAACTATAGTATATCTTTCCTTTCTCTAGAGATTATCCTCGATTTTCTCTACAGATTGGTTATTGTAAATATTCCATCTCATTTCCATTACCCCGTTTTCATCTTCACCTACGTTATTTATTATTCATCTCATCCTTCGCATTTTATTTAAACCATCCATGCCCGCACCTTCATTCATTTTCACACCTAGTGTATTCAATTCTCTCATTGTTATTTATACATTTCCACCTACGTATCCATCTTCATCCTTTCATCTTCCATTGCCGCATTAAATGTCACACTTTCCATGTCAACCGCTTCACGCCAGCCCTCTCGACCCGGAAACATCACCTGCTCATACCCCGTCTGCCGACTCTAACACAATCACTCATTTACGAAGTGGCAAAGAGTACCACCGCCCTGTACCTGAGACTCCCGTTTCACTTCCCGCAGAATTACTTACTACCCGTCCTACCCTCGTAAATCCAGATACCTCCTTCTCTACTCCTGCCTCTACACTCCCTTCTTCTTCCTCTACTCCTTCCCCTGTCGTTCCCTCTCCTGCCTCCCTTCATACCCCGTCTTGCTCGCCCTTAACTGCCACTACCTTCTCTCTCTCCCACACCTCTCCTGCCGCCACTTCTGCACTTCCAACCATGGCCAACCCTCCACAGTCTATCTATCTCGACGATGCCAATCGTCCCAAATTTACCGGCTAGGACCCAACTTGGTCTGTCTATGATTTCCTCAGAGAAGTCGAAACCGAAATAAATAATAGACAAATTACCGAGGAATCGCTCAAAGTAGCTTACCTCCTCGGTCGCTTGCATCACGGTAAATCAGACATCGGATCCGCGATCCGTGCAGGACATTTCGATAGCATTCGTACCTTTGCTGATTTTCGTACAGAACTCATCAGCCTTTGTTGCCAGCATTCAAATACCGCGTCTCTCATGGGATTCATTAATCTCCTAAACCAACTAGATGAGGACTTGCGCGTCCCAGCACAATATGCCAAGCTCCGCGAAGCTGCCGCCGCCATGAAAGCAACTAGTAGCGAGATGCTCCAATTACTGGTAGGCACGAAATGGTTAGAAGACAAGAATGGCGTTCCAATGCTTTCACTCACCAACTTTGCTGACTTAATTGGTTACCTGAGATTCCTTCACTGGCTTACTCCTGAACAGCGAGAGCTAGCCTTGGAAATTGGTTTCAATCCAGGAGATAAAATTATTCAGGTCACTAAAGCCATTCATGAAAGAACAGGTTCGAACTACACGCGTCAGGGCACCACCCAACCCTTGGCCTCCTCAGTCTGTCACACCTCCACTACCCCAGACCAATCTCGCTCCCGTCCCACCACACGCGGCAGACCTGCCACACATCGCTCTCCTACCGCAGGTCGTGATCAATCTAGCGCCCGACGGAACAGACAATCTTCGATTCTTTGCTGGTACTGTGGTCATCCTGGACATCGAGCATCCAGTTGCGACCTTACATACAGACGTCCTCACTCCCAAACCAGACAGCGTACGCCTTCCCGCTCACGTCGTCCACACTGCAAATACCACAAATCAAGCACGACTCACACCACTTAGGAATGTCGTTACCTCAACCGCCCACAGTCGGGGGAAGCGCCGCGCCCGTATCGGACTAATGTCACTTAGAACCAGGAACCCAACTCCCCATCCGCCATGTAGGTTCCATAACATCCTCGGGTTTAGTCATTCTCGGCAGCAGTCATGACATACCAACGTCATTCTTTTTGAACAGAGGATCTATAGTAAATCTCATCTCCGAAAATTCCTTACAAATTATTCATCACCATCACAACCACGTCAGTTTCCTAGAACCACCAGACATTCGCCTATGTGGTGTTAACGGCTCAGAGTTTAAGGTTAAGGGAAGAGTCACCCTTGAAGTCAAACTTAACAGAGATTTGCCCCCTATTCTCATTGAATTTCATGTTACTAATGACTTGCAGTATCCCGCAGATGCCCTTATTGGTTTCTCCACCATGGCACAACATTCCATTGCATTATTACCTGCTTGTGGTAGTATAGACATTTCTGGATTCCCGGTTTCCACTATGGAATGTCCCCGTCCTGTTCTTACGATCAAATCAGTCCTTCAATTACCTCTGTCCCTATCACTACCAAAAAGTCCAACCCAGCCCAAACCACCACTATCATCATCTGAGAATACAGAGATCATTCCTTTACTGACTGCGAGCAAGGACATAAATTCCTCAGTGTCTCCTGATACATCATCTCAGCCTTCGAACATGGCTCTTACATCCTCTCCCGACAACACTATCGCTGACTCAGACATGTCTCAGTTACCTGCCTCACACAGTCTGAATGATCTTCTTCAACACGCAGAGACGAAACGTGCAGTAATGAATACGTGCACAATTTTGTTACCGCATGAGTTCACCAAAGTCTCTGTTTGTGTTGCCGGTGTGAAAGAAAGCATGGATGTACTAACCCTACCTGAGACGTGTTGTGTGAATGGCTTGACTTATGAGTCAGCGTGGTGTACAGTCTTAGAGGACAGTTTATGCTACCTGTACTTGCTCAATGTCACAAATGCTCCACTAAAACTTAAAAGTGGTGTAAAGATTGGAGACTTCCTAGTATACCCAGCAGCCGTAAAGGTGTGCCAGGATTCCTCAATTCCTACTATTCAGACTGATGATACGCCAATCGGTGTGTGTACTATTAACTCTACGGGATCTGCGCCGACACATTCACCCGATATGCTCTCACATCTCACTTGCACAGATTTCCCAGAAAATACGCCTCAACTCCTCGACCTTCTGACCTCGTACAGAAACGTGGTTGCCTTACCCGGTGAACTGATGGGTAGAACAGACCTTGTCAAACATACGATTGAACTACTCCCAGGAACTCAGCCGATTTACATACCAGCGTATCGATTGCCTCACAGCCAGAGAAAGCAAACAGATCAAATGGTACAGAACATGTTAGACCAGGACATTATTGAACCCTCCGTCAGTCCATGGAATAGCCCACTTTTCTTAGTACCAAAGAAGGACGGCAACCTTAGACCAGTAGTCGACTATCGTAAGGTCAATTCTGTCACCGTTCCAGACCGTTTCCCGCTACCTGTCCTCACTGATTTGCTAGAATCCCTTGGTGACAATAACGTAGTCTTTTCATCTTTAGACCTCCTCAGCGGGTACTGGCAGGTCGAAATGGAAGAGTCCTCTCGCCCAGTCACAGCCTTTAGCACCCCTTCCGGACATTTTCAGTTTAAGAGACTCCCTTTTGGTTTGAGAAATGCTCCTTCCGTGTTCATGCGACTTATCCATTCAGTCTTCAGCGGTATGATGGGACACTCTCTTTTTGCTTACCTAGATGATATCATTGTTGTGAGTAAATCCATCCCTGATCATTTTACCAAACTCCAGCAAGTCTTTGAACGCCTCCAGCTCGCAGGCTTGAAAATCAATCTCAGTAAATGTGACTTCCTGCGAAAGAAAATCAAATTCCTAGGCCATGTTGTAGATGCACAAGGCATTCATACTAATGAGGATAAAACTAAGGCGATCATTAACTTCCCAGAACCTACCACTACCGACGCTGTACGAAGTTTCCTGGGCCTCAGTGGCTATTATCGTCGCTACATCCGGAATTATGCGCAGATCGCCGCTCCTCTGACCCACTTACTCAAGCAGAATGTGCCCTTTGTGTGGACTAACGACCAGTCACAGGCTTTCCAAAAGCTAAAGACAGCTCTTGTAAATGCCCCTATTCTAGCATTCCCTGATTATACCACACCCTTCCTTCTCTGCACAGACGCCTCAGGCACTGGACTTGGTGCCGTTTTGATGCAACTCGATGAAGCATCAAGGAAGCGCTTAATAGCGTATGCTAGTCGCACCCTTACAACCGCTGAACGTAACTACAGTGTCACAGATCTCGAAGCACTAGCGGTAGTCTGGTCCTTGAAACATTTCAGAGATATAGTCTATGGTTATCCAGTGCATATCCAAACAGACCACCTTCCACTATGTGATTTGTTCAAGAATCGCCACCTAACAGGTAGGTTAGCTAGATGGCCTGTGATCATCCAGGACTTTAATCCCTTTTTTCAATATGTACCAGGCAAGTTGAATGTAGTCGCAGACGCACTCTCACGTCACGTAACAGCAGCTATAACATCACTGCAGCCTGAAGTAACTGAAAATACTACACTAACGTCAGAAGTTGTTCGAAACTTTCAACGCCAAGACCCCATGTGGTCCAAAGTCATTCATTTCCTAGAATCTGACGATGCCTCGACCTTACCTACTCTGCCAGTATCACTAGATGAGTTCATGCTAGATGATGATCTCTTGTACAGGAAAACACTGCTAACAGGCAAAGATATGCCCAATCGTGAAGTACGCCAACTTGTTGTCCCCACTGCCCTGGTACCAAAGGTTCTTCATATTGTTCATAATACTTCTCAAGCTTCCCATCCAGGTAAAGACCGATGCTTGCGCCAAGCACGTCTCAAATACTATTGGCCAACCATGCGCCGTGATATCAATGCCCACTGTGACTCTTGCCTCTCCTGCCACCGCCACAAAGGATCAACCGGCTTACCAGCACCTCTCTTACAATACCCAATCCCGTCACAACCATGGGAAACTGTCTCAATCGATCTCTTAAAACTCCCTCTCACAGAATCTGGCGCTGAGTACTTGTTCGTAGCGGTCGATCACTTCTCCCGCTACTGTGTCCTCGTTCCCCTCTCCGACAAGACCGCGAAGAGCGTTACCCGTGCTTTTGTAGATCACGTAATTTGCCCATTCAGTACCCCTCATACCATTCTTACTGACAACGGTACAGAATTCAACAATAGCCTTCTAGATGAGATCTGTCGCCACTTTCATATCAGTAAGTGTAATGTCGTGCCTAACCATCCGGCTTCCAATGGCCTTGTAGAACGCCACAACCGAAAAATCTTAGAGTGCCTCAGACATCTAGGCTCCCATAGTTCGTCCTGGGATGACTGGATTCCCCAAGTGGCATCTTCCATCAATAGCTCCATCAATGCATCCATTGCTGAATCTCCCTTCTTCGTCCTCTTTGGTTTTGACAAGGACCTCCCATACTCTCTCTTATCCTCAAAGCCAGAACCCATCTACAACATGGATGATTATGTTAAACTAAAATTGGCCAACTTCCAGACAATCCACCAGTATGTCCAATCCACTTTGGCTTCCTCTCAGGAGGACATGCTGCAGCGCCAACATAAGTCCGCCTCTCCTATCACTATATCAATGTAGGCGATCTTGTCTTTGATCATTCCCATACGCGTTCCTCCAAGTTGGATGACAAATTTACAGGGCCCCACCGAGTCCTCACTCAACAAGGCAACAAATTTCACCTCCAGGACCTGTCCACTAGGGACACCAGATGGGTCCACGTCGATGACTTAAAGCGCGCACCCCATGGCCTCGTGTTGGAAGAGTCACTTACACAACCTCCTGCCCCCTCTTCCCCTCCTCCCATCCCTCAGTCTACTTTGTCTCCACCTATCCCTCAGTCTCCTTCCTCTCCATCTCCACCTGCTCATTCATCAATCAATCAATATCGGTCCAAACTACGCTCTGCCCATCAGCCTCTTCACGACCTTCCCCATTAACTCTACCCTGATTTTCTAGGTACGATGTTAGCGATCTCCCTGCTGGCAGTGCTGACCCTCCTGGGGTCTGGGTCAGGTCAGGACGATGGTGGAGTACGTCCCGGGGCCTTGGTCGGCTCAGGAGGCGAGGTCTCCTTGCGCTACGATCTTGCGCCCCTGGCTGACGTAGCCATTGCCCTACCTGCCTACGCGCACCAGCTCCACGGAATTAGGAACCATCTCACGGCCCTCATGAGGACACACAACCCGAATGAGTATCTCTATAACCTTTTCCTCCCACTCTCCTGGCAGTTCCAATCCATAAGTCACAGCTTCACTGAAACCCAACTCAATGACGTCACGTCCACTCTACACAATTTCACCGATATCTTACAACGCCACCTTTCAGATCTCAGTGTTATCTCTCAGTTCTTCTACCTCAAACACAACATGGATAATCTCCAACTGGCCGTTGACTCTCTCCTGTCTCAAGTCTCTACCTTGGTTTGTATCCTGGTCGATGCTATCAATGGACGTGTCACTGCCGACTTAGTACCTGTCTCAGCTCTCCGTTCTGTCCTGGAATGGGCTCACTCCACCTTCGGTCTCTCCCCAGTCCTTCCTTACTCCTCCCTTGAATATTATTATCCTGTTCTCGAAGC